>NC_056737.1:892145750-892310850 GCF_019279795.1 Protopterus annectens
CATCGCAAGGTTTTATTGTTGTCAACATCCCCACCCAGGGGTGTGAGTGTCCAGACCTACCCCCAAATGCAGTGTATATACACAGCTGTTGCTGTAGCAGAAATGGCTAGCTGTGGACCTTCTTGTCAGCCTTTCTGCACATCCCTGGACATTTCCCCTACTATCTGCCTCTCTGTGTGCCCCATTAACACCACTTACCTACCGACCCCTGTTTCATTTCTATTAATGCTCACAGTCACAAGTAGGTGACACCCTCTTACCCAACTATATTGGCAGAATCTGGAACCACCTACCCATGTGTATTACCTCAGCTGTCCTACACGACACATGTAAATAACACATGAAGGAACACCTCAAGCACACTTGGATCTGCACATGCTCACCACCTATTCAATGGGTCTTTGTCAGCCCGGCAAAAATACGCAGCCATGCAGGTCACGAACCCAGGACCGCATACACCCTAGTCCTGGTAGCTATCCACCAAGCCATGACAGATGTACAGAAGAATGGGGTAGTAGTAAACATGACCCCACCATGGTATAACCAAACTGAACCTGTGAAAGGCATCCATATGCATTTATATGTGCCATAACTGACTACAGAACATACATATGTGAAT
The DNA here is from genome assembly GCF_019279795.1 of Protopterus annectens. Classification (NCBI taxonomy): domain Eukaryota; kingdom Metazoa; phylum Chordata; order Ceratodontiformes; family Protopteridae; genus Protopterus; species Protopterus annectens. The sequence continues at coordinate 892,146,370 of NC_056737.1, forward strand.
TGGAGTACAGCAGTAAGTCCAGATGTGAGGTGTTAATGTAATAAAGTATTGAAGTTCCCAGGACCCCAGACAGTGTCCGTACACATGTCGAGGATAAATGACACATATATAACAAGTGGCAAAGGGGAAATCAATGCCAAAAGGTGATTATCATGCAAATCTAATAATATACACTGCTAAGCATAGCACAGGCCTGGCTCCCAGACTACTGGCAGGATACTACCAGTGGGAGACACAGTGTCACCCTGCTAAGTCTACTCTTAAACAAATGCACGTCCATCCCTGGTGGGACAACCATAAATATCTGCCGAAAAGAGTCCCCGGGGTAACATACCATACCTGGACTACATGTGTGGGAAGCCTGAAGATCCATGGGTTGAGACAACATACACGAAGGGTCCCGGGAAGTGGAGAGTGGGCAATGTGTAGTGGTGTGGTTAGATTAGGCTGGAACCTGTAGGAAGGATGACTGATGTGGAGGGGAAGGGGGAGAGGGAATGATGGGTACAACATTATGGACCGAGGCGTGCCGTGATTGGATGAACGCATTCTAATCGGACCAGCCCATGGATGTCAGCGAGAATGGAGGGGAGAACACAGGGAAGGTACTGGGACATACCATTCCCCATGGCAAACCATGTTATGGGTAAAATGTATGTTGCATAACCAACAGAATAACATATATACATGAACTGGAGTAATATGGCCATGAAATAACATATTTATATATGAACAGAAGTACTGCAGGAAATGCACATGTGAGGTGTCGGTATCATAATGCATACAGCAGTAGTTAGGTTAAGCAGCAATAAGCTGTTGTAAGCATATGTCAGCACTAGCACACATGTTTACGTTTCCAGGCTCAGCAAATCTGATGCAAACTACCTGTAGGCATATGTAACCGGAGGTCTATGTTTGTGTGATGGTGAGCACAAAGTAAGCAATGTCAGGGCTAACCTGGTGTAACTGGCTGTTACCTGCAGTTGGTGACACATACCATCGCGCAAACACGCTCACGACTGCTTACAAGTGCCTTAATCACCCTGCATCCCACCACCCTTGTTCAACCCTGCAACATAATCGATAGCCACTGCACGGCCCAAACCCAGGACCCTGCATACCACAGTCATAGTGAATTAACACTACACCATGTCGGATATACAGACATTCCATGTACACCCAGATATATCATGCAGCACAGTCAGTCTGCATAAGGGGAATTGTACTAATAGCACAACACTCATCCTCTTATTGCAAACATTGTGGACACAGAGTGACAAAAGTGGAGTGCATATCTGGACACGTGAAATATTGTTCATATACATGTAAAACATTGCTAGTTAAACAGCGATCTGTTATAATACACATAATCTGAACAACATGATGTCTGCAACTGTAATGTATCAGCATTCCTGACTGACCACATGCCTGACATCATCCACATCAATTGGCCAAATGAATATGGGGCAGGCCAGTATTGTGAGCCACTCATGCATGGACATATGGGCAGTCATAGATCTGTATATGTAGAGAGATAAACAGGTACATATAAATGTCTGACTCACACATACATCATATCACATCAATGGCATATAGGTGGATGGATACATATGTCCACATATATTTAGATATTAATATAGATATACATATAGATATATGGCTAGATATGTGAATTGCAGCACCAGATAGGAATAACAACCGGAACCCCCACTACAAAATAGCTGACCTTATGCATGGTTGATGGGGGTGGGGCTCACATGAGGGGAACCTGGTGATGACTGCTATGTTCACCCCCACCACAGCCGTAACAGATATGCTGTGCAATACAATATCCAGCACATGCAGTTCTTGACCCCAGGACCCTCCACAATACAGCTACAACAGTCTAACAGTAGGCCACTACAGCTGTAGAAAGTCAGGGTAATAACTGAAACATATCAACCAGTCCAGTCATGCAACTGTACAGAGAATGTATACCATCATCTAGATGTATCTGTGTGTTAATATATCACTATCTACACTGCTACAACATATCTGCATATGTATATATATATATATATATATATATATATATATATATATATATATATATATATATATATAATGTATAGCTTTCTAACACTATATACATATATATCACTATATATGGACATATATACATGCTGATGGCTACATCGACACATATAAGTGTCTACACCTATATGTCTACATGTACACAGCACATTACATATGTGCATGCAGATATACAGCTATGTAGGTATATATGGACATAGTTACATATATGTCAGCAGATATATATATCTATATCGGTACATATGGCCATACATCTGTAGAGATCAATGGCAGATTAATAAACACACATATGTCCACATGCACCATTACTGGGGTTGAGAGGCCCTACACACTATACGTCATGTACAAGTAGGCACCCCCCCAAGGCCAAACACATCCGCCCCGCAATACACTACCAAGTATTGCAGATCCCATAACCAGGACCTGACACGACATGGGCACAGGAAGTTAAGAGTACAACATCCCACCTGTATGATGTCAGGCTGGTATTGTTCACATATCATGCAGTACAGTCTGCCTCTCATAGGTAAAGTAAACTGTGGTAGCCAGCAACATCCCAGGATACAGTTACACAGACACAGATATGCAGATACATGCATACATATGTTTATATATCTATCTATCTATATATATATATATATATATATGTGTATATATATATATATATATATATATATATATATATATATATATATATATATATATATATATATATATATATATATATATATATATATATATAGATATACATATATATGGATATACATGTGACTACACATACACATGCAGATATATGTACAGTAGGATGCATATGTAGTTGGTGCACACAGTATGGAACAGCCACTATGCCTACAGCTAACCCCTGAACAACTGAACACTGTATGGGCCACCCATACAAATGACGACCGTTGCCTGCAACATATACCCACAGAGAGGTCATTGGGAAAACTCCACACACAGGCTTGCAGAAATGGAATACCTTTCATTGTGTACCATGACAGTTCTACGTGCCATGTCATATAGCTGTTCAGACAGTGACATCCATATAATCAGAGGAATGCAACCGTGAAACAGTTATACTAATGCAGTAGTCAGGTAAGGTTCACAACCATCACTGTCCAGGCCAAGTGCTTGCATTTGTATAGTAGTGAGGACTGACTGGACCACAGGATACCAAACGATAAACAGTGTGTAATGCAGGTGTATAGCTCAGCAGCCGCTTACTACACTCTGCACAACAGCAGTGGGAGGTAAGGACGTCATGTGACCACACGGGTTGTAACTGTGACATAACAAAGCATAACTGACACCATCACATGCACATTGACAAACAGAACAGTCCATCTGGCGGATGGCAGTAGGCTTGCTGTAACTGAAAATATGTACGTGATGTACATATTGGTGAAGTATATGGCACTTTACATCAAGATACCTTATGGCAGCTCTCCCCTGATACCCCCACATATTTAACTGCCAAGGACATTTATGGTGCCCTCCCCAGACTCAATAATACAGGCCCATATACCAGTGTTACATACACTGGCCTCTGGACTGCATAAGAGCACGCACGTATTGTGTAGGTAACGCCCACACATATATGGCCCCAGCCCCACCATATGTGTGGGGGATGCAACAGACATGGACTGATGGCAGCAATGGCAGTGTGATATACTCACAGCCAACTACAGAATACCCCCCCCCACAGCATGTCATATGTGCAAAGCTTGATATGTAGGTCATGTGCTGATAGCACTCCACACACACACACTGCCAGTGGGATATCAGACACAGGACCTGTGTGGTGGACAGACAACACATGTTAGGTACACCTCTGGCCACCAAGAGGATAGGCCTACAGTTGAGGGCTATGCAGGCAGACTGCTTTCCAAGGTAAAGTAGCATGTACACGCACACACACCATGTAACACCAGTACTATACAAAGTATAACATGGCTCTACTCACACTCTGTCTGTAGTTCCTGAACCTCCTACACATATGTAGCTGCTCTGAGTGTGCCGGTTCTCCTGTAGAAGTTATTGCTACCTGCTGTCTGTAACACTGATGCCCACACACACGTAGGACTGTACAAACATCCGCAGAATGTCCAGGTTATGTCATCAAATATAACCCCTACTGTACATAATATGTGAGGTGGTCTGATATCTCACTGGCATGTTAGTAGATATGATGACACTAATTATGATGTACAGCAAATATGCACCACATCATGCATGACATATGTACACAGGTTGATAGAGTTTTGACTGGCAGCACATACACAGGGCCACTAATGACATGTTGCTGTGATAACCTCATACATTTACTCTTGTAACAGGGTTTGTGGCAACATATGTCCTATGAGGGATAAGACGCCAGTAACTGTCACGGCTTTCACCATCCACAGACTGCAATCCTCACACTACCGCCTGCAGGCCACAGATAGATGCTTCTTAGGTAACACATGGAACCAATGGCACAACACACTGCCCTGTCTGCAGATGACCCTGCATATGGGGATTCCACATAAACATGGAACTGATATGGCAGGTATGGAGACATGTCGGAAAGTCATATCCATACACACACTGTTAAACCAACAGTACGCCACATGCAGTATAGCAGCACTTAAAGTCTGTAGGCGGGTCAGGCACATCCCCCTCCTGTGTGTTGCCCTGTTTCCACAGTGTATGTGGTTGAAGGTAAATCCCCAATCCATCACAGATGCTGGTTGCCAACTAACGGCTCTAGTTCCTGGTCACAGTGAATGACAAGGGCCAACACCAACATGATGTTCCTAGATATTGGAGTGTGTTTCCATGCAATTGGCTATGGGACGGTTACCACAGCTGTTCCACATGCAATCAGCCAGGGGAAGGCTGCGATTTGTACAGAGGCCATCAGCTGATCATGAGCATCACTTAAAATACACATGCTGCTGCCTAAGCAAAGCTGGTGTAGGTCTCCACATCCACCAGACAGGGAGTGGGAGAGGCAGATAGAGGCAAAGACATGTCAGGGAGGGGTGGTGGAGTAAAACTGTAGCTTGTTTGTGTCACACACCTACCAGCACAGGGTATAAAACTCCTGACAGCTATGTACTGTGTTCACAGTTCAATGCAGTTACTGGATGCACCACATGGGTTACCTGTTGTGGAGCCCTCAGAACATATCTGTGATGGTGCGTGACATCTGCAACAGGGATACGTTAGCTATACAGTAGGTGATGTACACGTGCCTGTCAGCATGAACAGGTGCCAGCATCAACTCTTACAGGGACACGCACACATCAACACACTTGGCAGGGCCACTGGTACAGCACATCAGTAGCAGGGTCACCACAACACGTCACTGTGCAGGTACCACATACATCACATGGGTCATATGGAGGTGGTATGAGCAAAGGGTATGAGGAGGTGTCTGACATCTGACAGCATGCTTCTGTATGTGTATGGGGGTTGAAGTGAGTGTGGCTGTGAACATACGCACCATACAACACACAGATAAATACACAGGGTGGCAGTACTGACATGCATGGGTGCATGTCTGCATGGGTGTGTGGTTGTCGACTGTGACAGCAGGCTATACAAGGGTAGGTGATGGGTATACCTTGGCATCAGGCCACATGACAATGGTCTGCATTGTGTCCCAGGGCTATAGTTTCTGCTCTTGCCCACACAGGTGGGTATTGCATCCCCCATCCAGTCACCTGGGTGACTATTGTGTGTGGCCAGTGCTGTGCTTCACTTGCCATGCATGTGTTCTTTACCCCATGACAAGGGCGGGGTCTGGGATGTGCACACCTCCTACATGCATGTACAGTGACATGTGGATCTGTACCTGGTGTGGCTGACCCATGTTGTGCACACAGATTACCATCATATGTGCCAGTCTTGCCCCCTGTGGCAGGGACCAGTATTGGGCAGCATGTTTACCTGCACCTACATTGATGGCATGCTGACAGCATTCCCTGGTGTCAGTGGCAACTGTCCATACAGGGCATGCTGTCAGGCATGATATGTTTGTTGTGGGACACATGTGATGGCACCACAGGTGGTGCAGGTGTCCATTGGGAAACATGGGGGAGGTGCACTGTCAGCATATACGTGCATATTGGACAGATGGACAGGGGAAATGCCCTCTGTAGCCCACTGCTATCCCATGGTTACTATCAGTGGCCAATATGCAGTGTACTACCCACATATTGGCTGTTGCCTAGGCATGTGTGTGCTTATGAGATGTGTTGATAGTGTGCTCTGGGTAATACTGTGGTTGCTAAATGTGATTGCCTGGCCTTGATATCACATGTATGAGTATGGCTTTGCACTCCGGCCTCCCAGCTATTTCACATCTGTTATCCCTGTATGGTGGACATTGTGCTGTATAGTAGGGCCGCCATATAAGGCTTATGCAAAACCCACTCCACATTGGCCACAGGTGTCAGACGCTCACACCCACCTCTACACAGGATACAAGATACAAACACACACACACACACACACACACACACACACACACACACACACACACACACACACACACACCTGTCATGTCTGGGAGTAGAACCTCTACCTAACTAGTTTATTACACCTCAGCACTACACAGTTATATTACACGCCATGCACATTACTGAAGTACTCCTTCCCCAAGGGTGTATTCCACAATGAATGACATCAGCAGGATTGCCAAAGTAGGCCATTTGAAATGTATTGCGGGTGACTACCCTTAAATGCATTGCTCCCTACACAGACAGTGAGACACACACAAAACATCCACGACCAACATGCGTGGGTGTGAAACCCCTGACAGAGGTCTATTCCACACTACAGCATGGAGCTGTTATAGGACGCACCATGGGGATTACTAGGGAACTCCTTCCCCAAAGCTGTATTTAACAAAGAATGACATCAGCTGGATTGCCAAAGTGGGCCATGTGAAATGTAGTGTGTGTGACTAGCCTATAATGCATTTCTCCGTATACAGATATGGACACACACAAACATCCAGAACTGCCATGGGTGGGGATGGAACCCTGCCACAGCTCTAAATCACACTAAAGTGGTATGCAGTTACAGGACGTGCTATGGTGATTACTAGGCTACTACCTTCCCAGAGGTGTATTCCTGGGTGGGTGACATCAGCAGGCTTGCCAAAGTTGAGTATAGGAATTGTAATTCGTGTGGCTACACTAAAATGCATTGCTGTCTACAAAGACAGAGACAGACAGACACTCACACACAGTTGCCATGTCGAGAGTTAGCACAACTACCTAGCTGCTTTATCATTCTACAGCAGTACGTAGTTACGGGACATGCTATGGTGATTACTGGACTACAACCTTCCCGGAGGTGTATTCCTAGATGGGTGACATCAGCAGGCTTTCCAAAGATGAATATAGGAATTGCAATTCGTGTGGCTACGCTAAAATGCATTGCTGTCTACACAGACAGGCACACACACACACACACACAGTTGCCACATCTGGGGTTAGAACACCTACCTAGCTACATTATCATTCTACAGCAGTATGCAGTTACGGGAGGTGCTATGGTGATTAGTGGGTTATAACCTTCCCAGAGGTGTATTTCTAGGTGGGTGACATCAGCAGGCTTGCCAAAGTCAAGTATAAGATTTGTAATTTGTGTGGCTACACTAAAATGCATTGCTCTCTACACAGACAGACACACACACAGACACACATACACACAGTTGCCACGTCTAGGGTTAGAACACCTACCTAGCTACTTTATCACTCTACAGCAGTACACAGTTATGGGACGCGCTACAGTGATTACTGAGCAAGAACCTTCCCGGAGGTGTATTTCTAGGTGGGTGACATCAGCAGCCTTGCCAAAGTTAAGTATGGGAGTTGTAAGGAGTATGGCTAAAATAAAAAGCATTGCTCTCTATGCAGACAGACACACACACACACACACACACACACACACACACACACACACACACACACACACACACACACACACACACATACACACAAAAACACTTGCCAAGTCTGGAGTTAGAACACCTACCTAGCTACTTTATCACACTACAGCAGTACATGTTTATGGGACGCGCTATGAAGATTACTGAGCTACACTTTTCCCAAGGGTGTATTTCAAAGTGGATGACCTCAGCAGGTTTGTCATAGTAGGCCTATGGGGAGGGCAGTGTGTGTGCATGGGCCATAACCCATTCATCTAGAGGTTGACACACTACATGCGGGCACACACAGGGTTATATTCCACAGGTATGTGTATACAGCTGCTAGATGACTACTTCCTTGTACAGTCATGTTGCACAGATAGCACTTGCACCACATAGTCCGTAATGCTGACAGATACTGGTGGCTAATGTCTACAGTGAGTAACATCTGAGCATCATGTGGTTGTAGTAATTTGGCTGTTTGCTGGGTGGGACAAGCCTCATAATAGTTGGCTCCTTCTCACAGTCACTATCTCCCGCACATCTATTTATGTGTACGTTTGGCTTATTATAGTGTATTGTCCTTGGATATATACATGTATTCCTATCCACTGTGTGTGCAAAGCATGGGTGATTCATACTGGAGAGTGTCTGCACTAACATCTGTGACTGCCAGATATGTCTGATCCACTGTTGTTTGCAGACATGGGCTTCTTTTGATTATTTGTGTGAGCATGCCCAGTATGACCTTTCAATATGTTGTTGACTAACATTGCCTTCATTTGTCTAAGTGTGTGAGCATGCCCAGTATGCCCTTCTGTATAGAATGTGTGGATCAATACTAGGTAGTTTGTACTCCAGTGCAGACCTTTGTGTTGTACACCTACAGGTAGCAAAGTGTTTCTGCTGGGTATCCGTCGATCATTTAGCAATATGAGGAAAAACTGTGCAGGGAATAGTGTGTACTGTACGTGATTGTGTCTGTGCTGCTTCAGCCGCATGGTATCGCTGTTAGCAGAGATATTCAGACATGTGTACTGTTATACACAGTGATGTTGTCTGTCTCCATGTACTGCCAAGTGGACATTCTTGCTCACAGTGCTGTCTTGGGGGACAAGGGTGACTGCAGCTGTGTCCGGTATTGTGGGCAGACACATACGTATTCATGGTAAGTTATGCCATTCTGGAGGGGGAGCTGCAGACACCTGCTGTGTGGTCTGTGTATCCGGTTCAGCATCTTGGTAGAGTGCTGGTGGGGGATCCCATACTTGTAGACCCATTGACAAGACAGTCTGGGCTTATCTTGCTGTGGCAATGCCTCACAGCTGTACAGATTCACAGAGGTTGCCCAGAGGCAGGGGCCATGGGTCAGGACATTAACCCTATTGTGGTGTACGGGCAGGTGTGTAACCAACCATTTATGTGTTTGCAGCCAGGGATAGTGTGGGCACACAGCTTGGTGTCAGACCCTGCACGTTCCATGCTGTTCATGCACCCACCCACCCCCGTCTGTTATTCTAACCTCTTCCAGACATTATGCATACAGCCTCTGATACTTTCCCTAAGGGTATCACCCCATCACAGGTGTGTGTTAGTGTTCATCCACAGTTCATGCAGTGGGACATGGTGGACATGTTACTGTGGTTTGTCCACATGGCCTTGCATATGGCTTATGTGGAGTGTGTTATGTTGGTATTTGGGTGTCCATGACTTCACATGCATTGGGAGTACATGTGAGACACAGGCCTTTGGCAGAGGCCTGTGGGGCATTAGGTGTTGCTGCGGGCCACATGTGGCAGGCCGTTGAATTCTGTCAAGCCTACAGTCACAGACCACTAGACAGTATATTCCCCTGGGGTGACAGGGTAGAAGTGATAGGTGTTCATGAAAATTCCTTCTATCAATCTTAATCAGGTGGTGTGGATGTTGGCAGTGTGCCACATACAGCTAGGGACACACCTGCATGGGACACCTGCACTGCATGCTGCATTCTTCCACTATTGCCATGCACAGGAGGAGGTCATACTGTACCCATTCCCCACAGCAGGGATATGGCCAGAGAGGTACCTGTGGGTGGTGTTTTCATGAGCTGAGTGCATATGTGCTATGGACAATATTTGCATCTGACACACAGATATGCATGGGGCATTCCTCTTATGCTGGCATGTGCAGATACACCAGCTGTTTCCCAATACATCAGTCCTACCTCCTTTGTGATCTGCAGGTGTTCGGCCAGACATCACCGGTATCCCCTACTACAGGACCAGTTGTTGTGATGCATACCTGTATGTACAATTCCAAGGGTGTCTCCATTTCACAGTGATACAATGTATACTGTATGGCTGGGGTACTTTCCCCTGTGTACTGCTTGTATATCTAGCCCAACAGCCATGCCATGTCAGTCTTTCATATGGTGACACATATTACCACCATACATTTACATTGGCTTACTGCTAGCAGGTGGCTTACTAGTGGGGATTGTCCTTGGTACTGCAGTTGTGAGGGCTTGTCCCTGTCATCAGCAGTACTGGGCTATGGCCACCAGGTCTTAACTCAACATGCATACATACTGACCACTCTCACACAATATCGGACACACACCATCTTACCACACACAGAGCTGCATATTGTGCACATGCTACAACCTATCCTGATACCTTGGGCACCTCTGGGCATCTCTGCTCCACGTGTATTATACCTACTCATGCATGTTACTACATTTCTACACAGGATTGGGGGAGGGGGCAAACCTGACTGTTATTACATTTCTACACTGGAGTGGGGGTAGGGAGACACCTGACTGTTTCTACATGTCTACATGGGAATGGGGGGGCACACATGACTTTCATTACATTGCTATGTAGGATGGGGGGGCACAAGTGACACTTGTACACATTTGCTATGACTGTACTGGTATGTCATGTACTCCATTTCATTCTGTATTGCTAACTATCATGCTGTCTAGAGGCACACCAGTATACTACAGATTGTGGCTTTGGTTGCCCTACATATTATTTTCTGATGTCCTACCCTTCAGAACTGGCATCCCACTGCCTGCCCTGCTGTGGTCTGTTTGTGTACGCCTTGGGGTGGGGTTAACCCTAGCCATCATTCTGGGTCCATGGCACAGGTCCTGTTTGTGCTTGTGTCCACCTGCCCTGCTTGCTGCGACTGCTGTTGGGTATGTGAACCATCCTGACTGGCATGTGCGGGTCATATGGACACACATTTCGCACAGCACACTTCCTGCAGTTGCTTCTGTATCCCTGTGTAGTACTGGCTACTATGGTGACTCCAGTATGTGTTACACATGTCAGGGTGGCACTATGGGTGTCTACTGTCTGCTGCCATAACATTCAGCCACCCAATTCCCTTGCATGCTCACATCCATACCATAGCTACAGGTGACAACACATTCTACTCCATTTGGCAATTGGTAGGTTGATTGACTTACCTTGTGGGTGTACCAGACTTACGGATGGTGCTGGAGGGCTGCCTATGTTGGATGCACATAGTACCCTCCCTATACATGGTTGAGCACAGGTGGTGTCATGTTTGGCATCCCTTTTACTGTATGTGTTAATCGGAGAGAGGTGTCATTCCCTGAGACCCTAGTGTGTCAGTGCATGTACTATGCGTTGCCTCTTTGCCAAGGGCAGAGCATACTAGGCATGCCTCCTTCTGCCTACTGAGGCAGGCTCAGGTTCTTCCTCCTCCAGATCACTCTGTGCCTGTGCAGGCCTTGGCATTGGTGGGGGTCTGTGTGGCCCTGCCCCATGCTGTTCCTGCTGCAGCTGTTTCCACAGGATCATATTGTGTAGCATCACACATACCATAACAATTTGGGTACATGTAGCTGGTGAATACTGCAAGGCTCCACTGGATGTGTCCAGACACCGGAACTGTGACCTGTGCATCCCAAACACACACTCTATTATATATCTGGCCTGTGCGTGTGCCTCATTATGGAGTTGTTGTTCAGGTGTGTATGCATTTCTGATGGTTGTCATCAGCCACGGCTCCAGTGTGTACCCAGCATCCCCACTAGGTGACCATAGGGGATGTCCCCATTGGCAAATCTCTGGTACAGCTGCGTCAGATGCCATATGTGAGAACTGTCATAGCTTCCAGGGCAGCCAGCACTCACATTCATTATAATGCCCTGGGCATCACATACGACCTGGCAGTTGATGGAGGGGATGCCCCTACAGTTGATGTAGGCCCTACCCCACTCACTGGGTGGTGCTTTGATGTGTACCCACTACAACAGGGTATTCTGCTATTTGGTGGAAGAGACACATATTGCTGGTCAACACTTTACGGGTGTTGAGGAAATATACCCACTCACTGGCATGTGTTGACATGGCATCCAGGAACTGGTGTAATACTCTGAATGCTGATGCCTGTGAGATCCCCATGTTATCCCCAGTTGTGCTTTGGAAGGTACCTGTGGCTAGTATACATAGGACTAAACATACCTTGGTATCCACTGGGATGGGTTCCCCTCGTTCGGTTTGGTGTGTCAGTTGTGGTTGGCACAGCTCAACTACTTGCTGTAGGAGGTCTCTGTCCACCCTATAGTGCTCCACTATCTCCAGCTCATGTAGCCCCTGGTAGGTTACCCTGGGTCTGTACACTCTTCTCCATCTCCTCACTGTGGGTTGTTTGGCAGCATGCACATCCTCACCACCCTCAGCCTCTTGCACATGTTGTTTTATGTTGCCTGCTGCAGCCCTTCTCATTTTGTAGGTTTGTTAAAATTTCCCCACTTGTATACACCGGTGGTGTAGAGTGTGGGAAACACCAGTGGGGAAAGTGTTTGCTTAGTTTATAGTAGTGTTCTGGGCTGGGCTGCTGCCTGTGTAATTGGCTGCTTCTGATACATTTCACCTGCCAGATATGCTAGTTCTCCTTGATTACCTTCCTACTGCTGATATCCCTTCCCATTGCCCTTCTGTTTGGCCCCTGCCCATTTGTAAAGAGTGCTGGGCAGGTTTAGACACACCCCCTAGCTTGGCTGTGCTAAGCTGGGAGCATACCCGAGCAACAGGGCTCCAATCCACTTACAGTATGCCTGCCACACCCACCCATGATGTCATCTACCTCCTAGTCTTGCACTCAGCTGTTCGCAGTCTTACCCTGTTGGAACCTGCCTCACATCCTAGGGATTCACTATCATTCCCCTCATTTGCATAGGATTGCCTGCTAATGCATAGTTACATGTGTCACACTGTGCCTCACCCCTTAGCAACCACTATTCACTAGCCAGGTTGTCTTTTGCCTGCCATTGACTTGCATGGCAGAATACTGATTTTAGTTAGACTGCTTTTTTTAGGTTTATTTTCTTATTTCCCCACCGATCCCGTTTGCGTGTGACTGCCCTATGTTTCACCAGCCGTGATCGGCGGACATATAATAAAAGTTGTATTTTGTATGTTTTGCATTGTTTGCAATGCCAATGTCCTTATACTTGGCCATTGGCATGCTTCCACAATGATATGCAGCCTTTATTTGGAACTGTCATGTTCCCGTTTTGGATTTTGCAGTACCATATTCGGCTACTAACCGAGTACATTTCTGCATATTACGCTAGTCCTGCACACCCTGATTCCTGCTTCCTGGATGGCAGATTTACCTCATTTGCGTGGTTTTCACCTGCAAATGGGGTAATTTGCATACATGGACTGAGAACGTGCAGCACTAGTGCTAGAGCTCTCGCGCACGTCAAACGACCACGTACATGGATCGCTCGGCCACCATATTGGCAAAATTACCTCTTACACTAATCATGCATGCCCTGCAAGCTTTTGAGAATCCGGGGTATTATCTTTTTCTAACCCAACACTGTACTTACATGGTGGTTTAGAATTATTGACATATATAGTTATGCCTTCTGTAATTATCTGTTGCATTTATGTTTGTTTTGAGAAACAAAGTCAGATTCTTGTAAGGGGTAAGCCTAATTTCCCATTTAGTCTAAATGCTGTAAGAAGTGCAATGACCATGGATGTAATGGGTCTATATTATCTTGCTGAAAGCTGTTTACAGTGAGTAAGGTAAGATCAAATCTCAAACCGCAAAAACCCACTAACGCGAATGGCCACGTCACCGATTTTTTTCCTAGGATAGAAAAATCAGTGGGCCAACTAAACACCGCAGACCATTTAAATTATTAGAAAGTGGGAGGCTTCAGCCCCCCCTAAATAAATATACCAATTCTGAGATCGCACTACAGTGGGGTAAAGGGCAATTTCACTGCAACGGCCAACTGATTTATTTTTCTTTTTTTTCTTTTTTGTTTAAGTGGATAATGTTCATCCTTTTTGTTTCTTCCAGCACCTACTTTAATGATATATATTGTCTTTTTAGTATTACTTTTGGATTTTTTTTTCTAAATGTATGAATAGGCTTCTTACCATTTTGGTAGTATTTATACTATTGATTTTTTTTTTTTGTATAAGGTAGAGTCCTATACTTAATGAAAAAAAAAATAATGGGTTCTGTGAGATGGGTACATATTTGGAGGAAAGCAAGCCGTTTAAGGTTTCTAGTGTGACTGGAGGGCATGGAAAGGATGTTGTATGCTTGGTATAAGATTGTTTTAGGAGTGATAATAAGAATATTACTACTTTGGGCTTTTCACATACTACTTTCTTGTTTTACTGTGGCACTCTTGTTATTTATTAAATATAAATGAGTTATCTTCCCCTTTATAGAGAAGGAGCTTGCATACATATTTGGTAAGGGAATGCACTTGTGCCATTACAAGTGAATCATCACACTGAACTAGGGCAGAATGAAATACTGATTATCTGTTTTTCTAATGAAGCAGTCTCTGTAGTAGCAAAGGTAAAAGGAAATGTTTTTGATGTACATGCAGCACATTCCACCCAAAATATTAAAGGCAGTCACTAACTCAGAATATTAGATAAGTTATCTCCATAGCCAGTTACATAATATACATGTAAGTGGTCGCAAACGCTAACACCAAGGAAAGATGTTGGCCCCTAAGCACATAATATATAGCCCTAGCAAGACACTCCAGATGGGGCCCATGAGTGTGTGATTCATTCATAGTAAGTATCTCAGTGGCAGCAACTGTTCTGCTTTGACTGATAGCGGCTTTGATTTTCCATTTTGCATTGTTGGTCTGAATCAGTAGGACACTGGTTTCCTGGAGTACATTGCCTAGTTACTGGTAGTTTTGACATTTATGATCAGACTGGCCTTGCTAGCTGTTCTGTGACTGTATTAAAGTAAGCTTTCATCAATGAATGGTAAGGTTAACAGAAAGAAAGCTGAATGGTTTAGCCAAATGACTCACCGATTGATGACACAGCATGTGAAAGGAAACTATATGAAGAAAGAAATGGCACTAAGACTGCTAGTACAGGATAAACTGCAGTTTAGATATTAAACAATATTTAACACATATGCAACTGGCAAACATCAGTATTAATTACTCCTTATCCCTTGACTTACTCTGCTCATGCTGGTGGATTAAAAAGGTAGTGGTTTGAGCAGTTAGATTTTTGTGGTTGAAATGTTCATAAGTATTCAATTCTGTTATTAGTAGTTAGTAAATTTTGTTCCATGTCTTGAAGGAAAATATGTTCAAGACTACTTAAATTTAAAGCAAACAAAAATATTTTACTGCATGAAATTTGTCCAGCCCAGTACTGATGGATTTACTGTACATCAGCAAGTGTAAGTCATTTGGCATCTGAAATACACAGTCTAGAGATGAGTGCCTCTTTTGCAACATCAACAAAACAGTTTGGAGGGACAGGTGTATCTCACAGATGATGCCACTGTTCTGTCCATATTCAAGCACAACTTGGATCTATAGAAAGTTTACCTAAAGACTGTCCCCTGCACTAGACAGCTCCTAAATGCTTTATCCCATACATGGGTCCCCTAAAATTTTCTATGGTATGATCCTAGTTATTGTTATTAAGGGTAATGTAACCATGGCATGGTTTAGGTCAGTCTATATCCAAATAGGATAGGTTAATTCAAGCAAAAAATGCACCACCAGGGTTTCCGGACTCCACACATTTTTATTTAACACAGATTGTTAAGCACTGGTGGTGCGTTTTTTGGTTTATTTGTTCTTCTTTTTGCACTATTGCGCCACTTTTTGGGTTATAGGTTAATTCAAGCACAAAAAGGGAAATTAGCGAGGCTTAAAATGGCTCACTGGGGTAGCTAGACCAGTACTTACCTATGAACCTAGAAATAATAAATATATAGGGAGATTCAATAAAGCTTCCATGGTAATTTCTACAGTGTGCACATCTTAGAGTGATGCGCACATGGGTGCAAACACTTTTAGATTCAGCGAACACGGCATAGCGGTGCTCAGCAGCATGCACTCATGTGCAAATACGGAAACCTTTGTGGCATACAAATTACAGCATAAGTAGCTGAATGTTATGCTAATGAAGAAAATCAACATTGTGGAGCGATTCAACAACCTGTAAAGAACCGTATTGACTCTGTGTTCATGTTGACTGCGTATTTTCGAATACAGACACGGAAATGAGTCTACATGGAAATAAAAGCAAGTAAAAGTTTTCACATTTGTACAGAACTGCCCTTAACATGTAACATCACACATATTTTGACCTACTAACACAGCTTGGATGCTCAAAAATCAGTGTAACAATCATAATAATGTCATTTTAAGTGCCATGACATAAATGCAACTTCACTCCCCCACCCCCAAATGAAGAATATACTTGTTTGTAATGCAGGCTGTGAAAATGTGTCAACCTCCATGAAACAGAGTATTATACTATAATGTAAGCATATGCAGGATGTAGCTGATGGATTACAGTATTCCTCTGTTACAGCATTGAGCTCCCTTGCAGCTTCCCTGCCTACACAGTTAATAACCATGTAGATTTCAGGCTGTCAGCACGATGAAGTTGTAAATGAGGTCAAAGCTCATTAGAATTGTTGAATCATAAAAAAGAGTAACCATGTAGGGACGTTCACTTCATGTAGGTATTTCTACAGTGTTCATGTTGAATGCATGGCAACAGTGAATGCTGACATCAAGGGGGTGTTTCAGGTTACACTTGCAGAGGTGAACATATATGACTGTGACATGTAAGCAGTTCCTAAGTTCTGTATCATCCTCTTTATTGTTTGTTAAAATGTATCTGATCTGTTTGTACTAATTTAAAATTTATTTTTTAATTTTTCATTCTTGTTTGTGTAATGTGGTGTTTGGAGCAACCATAAGAAACAGACAAATGAATGTCAGTTTTCTCTGTGTTGTTATGTAACTATTCCTGTGGCAGCACATATATGTGTTAGAGCTGGAATGTTGATGGTGCTGGGTTCAACTACATGGTGTGCAAACTTTCCTTCACTTTTTATGGTCCATGTTTGCATGACATCCCAAGAACAGAGGAAATATCAGTTTTTGTCTATGCTTACCTTATTTGTGCAAAGGTACACAGAGGTGCATGGAGGTGCGCATACCTACTCATAGCGCACTAATGAGCAAGTAACAGATGTGTTTATTAGATGTAAGTTATAGCATAAACAGGTGAATTTCTTATTAATCAACCAATCCAACATGGTAAAGCTATTTAACAATGTATAAAGTATCCATGTGGCCTACATTCATTTTTTCCTTTATCCTTCAATACTATTGGAGTAGAGACAAGGAAATGTTAACTGATGCAATGCTAGGGGCTGCTGCATCTATTCTACATCTGCATGTGCCACAGGCTAAAGCCAAGGCTGCTGGTGCTGCTGACAATAGGTCTAGCCCAAAAAGAAGAAGAGTGCTCAGGCCTAGGGTAACTTTCCAGGTGCTACATGAGCTGGAAATTGTACAGCGTTACAGGGTGGACGGGGACACATTACAAGAACTCTGTTAGCTCTGCCACCGTCAACTCAGAGGTAGAGCCAACCTAGGGGAACCCATCCCAATGGAAACTAAGGTATGTGTAGCCCTTAGAATATTAGCTACTGGTACCTTTACAACTGGGGAATGGTGGGTGTGGCACAAGCATCCACCTCCAGGATACTCCACCAGTTTCTGGATGCTAAGCTCATACATGCCACATATTTTCCCTCATACATCTGAAGAGAGGGCCAGTAATATGGAACTGTTTTACATTGTAGCACACTACCCTGAAGTACTGCGTGCTATAGATTGCACTCGTGTACAAATTAAGGCACAACTTGGTGAGCAGAGTATAACCTACATTAACAGCAAGAGTTACCATTCCATCAACTGCCAAGTCATGTGTAATGCCCAGGGAATTAACTGGAATGTGTGTGCTGGCAACCCTGGGAGTTATCATGTGTCCCATATCTGGCACACATAACAGCTGTACCAGATGTTTGATAGGGGTGACATCCCACAGGGCCATATACTGGGGGATGCTGGCCATGCCTGGAACCATGGCTGATGCCACCCATCAGAAGTGCACACACACCCATGGAAGAATGGGATTAACAAATGTCAACCAATAAATAAATAAAGAATGCTATAATAAGGAACACACTCAAGCTAGAAACATCATAGAGCATGTGTTTGGGCTTCTGAAGTCATGGTTCCAGTGCCTAGATATATCCAGTGGAGCCCTGCAGTATAATTCATGCACATGTACACAAATATTCACAGTATGCTCTATGCCCCACAATCTGATCCTGCAGAAACAGCTGCAGCAGGATCAGCAAGGGGAAGGGACACACATCCCCCCACCAACACCTAGATCACCAGAGCCACAGTCAGAGGAGGACTCAGAGGAGGAACCCCCAGCTGTTGTCCCTGTAGGCAGACGTAAGCATACTCAGTATGCCCTTGCTTTGGATAAGAGACAATGCCTAACACATTCACTGACCACCTAGGGACCTAATACCTTTCTCATACTCACATAAATATATTAAAATTGATGCTAGGCAACTCACACAACCTTTACCTCCCCATGTACTGGTTGTGTACTGCTTGCGTCAGACAGAGTCAGCCCTGTATTAAAGGTGTGTCAACTCCTGCATTTGTAAGGTAAGTCCTGAACCTAGAGTTTATTCTTTAATAATATGATGGCATATCCTTCTATTTCCTAACTTGGTACAGTAAGCAACTAAATAGAGATGGATTTGTACAGAAAGTATATAACATGTGACACCAGACACTTACATTACTTACATTTGTCCATTAGTAATTAGTAGGCCTCAGGCATGAAATATTCACACAGTCATACCTCTGAAGAATTCTGATGTTCCATGTGTGGCCTCAGTTTATCACCATACCTTTGAAATGGTAAAGTGATACACATTGTAGTTTCAGACTTCAAACTTGTTTGTGTTGTAACATTAACTGAGCTTGGTTCCCCCTCCCAAAAGAGGAGTGTACCCTTGTTCCTGCCATAACAGTAACTCAGCTATGCTACCCTCAGAACAACAGTATATGTGCATGTGACATCCAACCTGGACTTCATTTGTTGACAACTGCATATCATATTATTCCCAGTTAATATCTTCTCACATGTTAAGGCCAATGATATTGAATGGCTTACACACTGCATGTGTTAGATAATTGATAAATGATCAAGAAACACAGAAAGATAATACAGAGCTCTATATTTATAAACATAATTGTGGCAGGTTGTGTGATCACTAACTGCTCTATGTCCAAATATAGTAAAGAGAAGTAAATGTACAGTCACAGCTGATGGTTTGATAGCAGTATACATTCTGATTCAGTTGGTTGTGTGAAAAATAACTTTTCATTTCATTAATGCAAAGCTGTTGTGTGGCCAAGAGAACTAAGGCATCCCTCTTGTTTTCTGAAGCTGTATTGGTGTGAGGTTCAAATCCTGGCATATGTAGAAATGTGTGATGTGTACTATCAACTTTTACTGTGCTTGTACAGATTTTGTGTATGTGTTCCTTAGTTTTAGTATCTTTTTCTATTTTTCTTTTAATTCCAGTTTTGCACAATGCGCCATGTCCTGAAAAAAATATTTGGCTAAGCTTATCTTGTTTGGGCAATGCGCAACATTGTGGAAACGGGAAAACCAGATTTCCTAGAAATCAGACACCCAGAAATAATAGAAAATGGATATATTGAATGAATGCTCTTAGCCATCTTGAAAAGCCAGCCTGGCATACAGATGGGACTGGGGTATAGTAGCAATCATTAGGAATGTGCCTCGGGTTTGTGTACTGCTTCTCTGCATGCAAACAGGCCTGGCTCACATGCGTGTACACTTTGTTAACCATTGCACAAATCCAATGCTTGTTGCACTATGGAATTGTATGGGTGATATTTTATTATTGATGTTTATTGTCCATCTCCTTTGTATGACATAAAACTACATGTGGAACCATTGCAAACTAAGGACGCAATATAAAATAGTGGCATATTATATAATATATTACTATATATAATAATAATATAGATCATAACAATAATAATAATATATGTTATTTACAATACACCTATTTGACCCCCCCAAAAAAACCACTACAAGCAAGCACTACAACCCTGGGGTCTCGATACTTTTTCCACAGATATATCAACCACAATACAAAGTGTTATACTAATGTTATGTGCTCATTCATGGACAGGGCCACTTGGTGCTCAAAGCCCTGCTCTGCAAAACTCACACAGCAAAGTATGCTCAATAAATGTACTTGTGTTGTTACACAACTAGGCTTCCAAACTGCCTACTGCTATTAGGCTACTAGCCTGAGATGACACTATGAAGCAATGTACCTATGCAGGCTTCCCAGCCTCTTGTCTCCTATATGGCCTGTCAGTGTCATCTACTGTATTTCACCTGCAGTCCTAACAAAAGCAGAGTTATGCCATGGAATGTGTGTTAAGTACAGTGTTCTGCAGTCTGTGTACCTTAGATAGGTAGGAGTTCTAGTCCCACTGCAGTCAACTAGGTGTGTGTGTCTGCACAGTAGAGCACAAGTGTGTATCCCACAGTTACTTCTCCAATGGCATGGCTTGTCAGTTTGTTGAGACTTGCACAAGACTAGATATCCATTTCATGCAGGCTTCCCAAGCTCTTGACTCCCATATGGCCTGCTGATGTCATCTACTATAAGTTCACCCACAGTCCTGTTAAAATTAGACTTGTCCCATGGCATGTGCGATAAGTACTGTGTTTTGTAGTCTGTGTACTTAGATAGCCAGGGATTCTATTCTCACTGCAGTCAACTGGGTGTGTGTCTGTCTACACAGAATGGCAGAAGTGTGTTTTACACAGTTACCTCTCCAATGGCATGGCTTGCCAGTTTTTTTTTGAGATTTGCATAAGCTTATACATCCATTTCATGCAGGCCTCCCAACCTCTTCTCTCCCACATGGCCTGCCGATGTCATCTACTATAAGTCCACCTGCAGTCCTGACAAAATCAGATGTGTACCATGGTGTGCACAATGCGTACTGTGTTCTGTAGTCTGTGTACCTAGATAGGCAGGGGTTCTATTCTCACTGCAGTCAAATGGGAAGAGTTGGTATGTGTGCATGAGTTGTTGCTGGACTGTATAATGAGCCTTTTACAGCAGCCTGTGGGACACTTTTATCTTATCCTCAAAAGACACTGCTGATGTCATCATCTATAAAGTGTTGTCTGACACACTTCAAATTGGACTTGAGTTGTGTCACTTGTGTTAAGTACTGTGTTCAAGAGTATGTGTACCTTAGATAGGTAGGAGTTCTATTCTCACTGCAGTCAAGTGGGGGGAGGTGGTTTGTGTGTATGAGCTGTTGCTGGACTTTACAGTGAGCTTTTTACAGCAGCCTGTGGGACACTGTTATCTTGTCATTAACAGACACCGCTGATGTCACCATCTATAAAGTGTTGTCTTACACACTCTAAGTCGGACTTGAGATGTGGTGCCTGCATTAAGTACTGTGCTCTGTAGTGTGTTTTCTGATATAGGTAGAGGTTCTATTCTCACTGCAGTCAAATAGGCTGGGTTGTGTATGTGAGTTGTAGCTGGACTTTACATGAGCCTTTTACAGCAGTCTGTGGGACACTTTTATCTTATCCTCAAAAGACACTGCTGATGTCATCTTCTATAAAGTGTTGTCTGAGACACTTCAAATTGGACTTGAGTTGTGGCACTTGTGTTAAGTACTGTGTTAAAGAGTATATGTACCTTAGATAGATAGGGGTTCTATTCTCACTGCAGTCAAGTGGGGGGGTGGTTTGTGTGTATGAGCTGTTGCTGGACTTTACAGTGAGCTTTTTACAGCAGCCTGTGGGACACTGTTATCTTGTCCTCAACAGACACTGTTGATATCATCTATAAAGTGTTGTCTGACACACTCCAAGTAGGACTTGAGCTATATTGCTTGTGTTAAGTACTCAGATCTGTAGTGTTTGTACTTAGACAGGTAGGGCTTCTATTTTCATGTTCTGTAGTGCTTGCACTAAGATAGATAGGGGTTCCATTTTCACTGCAGTCAAATGTGGGGTTGGTGTGTGTGTGTGTGTGTGTGTGTGTGTGTGTGTGTGTGTGTGTGTGTGTGTGTGTGTGTGTGTGTGAGCTGTTGCTGGACTTTACAGTGAGCCTTTTACAGCAGCCTGTGGAACACTGTTATATTGTCCTCAACAGACACACAACTGTCATTACTAGGTTATACAATAAGCAAAAGAAGCTGCTGTCTACAAATACAAAAGTAAGAACACAGAACTGGAAGACAACCCTCCTAAGTGCAGTCTCTAACCCCAACCCTTATTTTCTCTTGTGTTGTTTTTTTTTCCCACAGCACAGCAGAGTAGGTCTGGCCCATGGGAATCACCTGACCCCAATCCACTGGCTATGGCACCAAGGCCCAGCACATCTGAGCTGCAAACTGATAGCATCCCTTGTGCCACCTCTGCACTACCTGGCCCATCAGCTACTTCTGCCTCGGAGGGCAAGCCTGTGGTTCTCTCCAGGAGCAGTGGTAGAAGGGGTGATTTTATCACCCAAGATGAACTGCCATGGATCGTGTGCTGCACTGTGGTCACACACCTACACCAGATGGAGATTCTGCTCCATTGGCACAGTGAGGTGACCGTGATGACAGTCCAGTGGGTGAGGATTTGATTCTCACTGTTACCCATAGGTTTGCAAGATCCACACCCTTTCCCCAACCATGGTATTCACCCACCTCTTATGTTCTTCACCTTCCTTGTCTGTTGTCTTGTATGTCCTGTCTGTCAGCAATTGCTTTCTCACCTTGCCAAATTACATGCCTCAGACATATCTGTGTCCCTTACCCAACATCCCTATCTCTCTTCAAAAAAGAAATAGAGCACCTATCCCCAGAAAATTGTCCCATACATAGCTCTCCATGTCACATACATGTCTACTTAACACACTTGATTTGGTCCATTTGGCTATACAACATGATTTCATTGTTGTTACCTCTCTCTCCCTGGAGGTGATAGTCCAAATTCAGCTAATCTTCTGTACATATAATCATTTTTTTCAGGTCACATTCTCAGTATACATCATGTATTCACAATACATACATGTGTTATCCACCACCCAAGCAATAAAACCCTGGGGGCTCAGTATTTTTACACACATATATCAACCACACTACAAAGTGTAATATATAATATCGTGTGCTCCCTCATGGACAGGGCCAATTGGTGGTACTGACAACCATGGTCTGCTAAACTTAAACATCCAACTATACTCAGTAAGGGTACTTGTGTTTTTACACAGCTAGGCTTCTACACACCTAGGAAACACTGTACAGTTAGGCTACTAACCTCATATGAGCCTATGAATCCATGTGCCTATGCAGGTCTCACAGTCTGTTGTCCCCCACCAGCCTGTTGAACACCATTATGGCCTGCTGATGTCATCTGCCATAAGTTCACCTGCAGTCATGTAAAAGTCAAGCTTGTGCTTTGGCAGTTGTATACAGTACTGAGTTCTATAGTCTGTGTATTTAGATAGGTAGCGGTTCTGATCTTACTGCAGTCAACTGGACGTGTGTGTCTCTACTCAGCAGAGTAGATGTGCTGTCCTCCAGTTACTGTGTGTGTGTGTGTGTGTGTGTGTGTGTGTGTGTGTGTGTGTGTGTGTGTGTGTGTGTGTGTGTGTATGTGTGTGTGTGTGTGTGTGTGTGTGCATGTGGCGCACGTGCATGTGTGTGTGTGTGTGTGTGTGTGTGTGTGTGTGTGTGTGTGTGTGTGTGTGTGTGTGTGTGTGCGCGCGTGTGTGTCTCTACTCAGCAGACTAGATGTGCTGTCCTACAGTTATTTTTCCAATGGCATGATTAGCTTTTTCATACTTGCAAAAGCCTACACGTTCATTTCATGCAGCCCTCCCAAACAGTTGTCTCCCACATTGCTTGCTGATGTCACCCACAATAAGCTGACCTGCAGAGATATAAAACTAAGACATGTGCTGTGGCACTTGCATATAGTACTCTGTTCTGTAGTGTGTGTACTTAGATAGGTAAGGGTTCTGTTCTCACTGTAGTTAACTGTGTGTGCATGACAGATCTTACTTGACATTACAGAGATCCTCTTTACACTGGCATGTGGGGCACTGTTATTACCATATGCTCAACAGACAATGGTGATGTAATCAGCTATATCAGATTATTGCATATGCAACCATCCCACCAGACCAGGATCAGGCACTGGCCTGGAACCCAGGCAGATGCCACCTTAGGTTCATAGGAAGTTACAAGGTAGAGGACTGCTGACAGGTATGCTTTGGGGTATGTCTGGTGTGGGTGGGGGGGGTGAAATTGCCCCAAACTGTTTGGTAGTAGGTTGGCGATATTGTCAGGGTCAGTAGTAGTAGTACCATCTACTACTAGTTGGGCACAAAATTGGGCCTTCACTTTTAGATGTCTGCCATAGCTAAATAATGCCTCCTGATTATCTTTAGCTAGGGATGCTATTTTAGGTTTGTAGGTAGCTTTACAGGATTTTTCAAGATAGCTAATTAAGATAGCTAATTTCCTTATTCAAAGTGTGGAGGGTGTCATTCCTCTGCTGAGTCAGTTCCCTCTTGTTCTTAGACATTACTTTCTTCCACTTGTATTAGCTATACATGCTTGATGCCCACTAGGGTGGCTTGTTTTCTGTGAGGAACTTGTTCTGATCCATTCAATGTTCAGCCAACTCTGTACATTTGTATAGCTGATTATACAGGCCATTTGTGTACATCCCTATATAGCAATCATTGCTGACAGTGGTAGCAGAGGGTTTGCAACTCTGTATGGCATCAGTTAGAAACCTATAGTTTGCTTTGGAGAAATGTTTCACCCTTTCTGCGCTTCAGAGGGTGTTGGGTATGATTGTGAATGTGAACTAGACTAGATTGTGATCTGGCTGACTGAGGGTGCCAACACACAGGGGTTAGTGCAGAGAATCACTATGTTGGTCAGCACCAAGTCTAGAACTGAAGTCGCAGTAGCCACACTTCCCAGCTCAATGTCATCGCCCTCTATGTGTCCTATATCTGTGAGTTCAGTGGACTGGGTAGGCATAGGTCTATTGGCTGTCTTCATAGAAAAAACACAAAATGAAAAAAGTAAACACAAATAAAGGAAATAAAGAAAAGAGTTGGGGTGAGAGAAAAAAGGGAGAACATTAGTAACTTCATATGTGACATACAAAGCATTGATACAATTATTTGACTCTTTTTTTTTTTGTCATGTTTACTTTTAACAGTACAAAATCCTAACAAGTTTCTTCCTTACTTTTAAGATTACCTCATTTATAATAGAGGCAGACTATAATACAGATTGTAGCCAACAGTCCTTGATGTGGTGTGCATATATTGCACATATGCATGTTCCAGTTATACTGATTACAGATTACAGAAGGTCATTTGTGCTGCTGGTATAGAGGTATGAAGTTACATTCCAATAATTATAAAACTCTTAAACAGTATTGTATGTTTGGGAAGTGTGTTTTTTGAACCCACAATCGATGACTACACTAAAATACTGTATTGTTATTTTGTCCTGCAGACTACTGCATGTATACTTTCCTTTTACAGTTTAGAGATGCATGCTCACTGATATTTGAGAATATGGCACCCTCACTTTGTGCTACAGACTACGGCATGCATAGCTTTTTTTACAGTTGGGATATGTATGCTCAATTTGATACAACTCTATGAAATACCAGCTGAGTGGTCCTTAACTTTTAATGCTACTAAATTACAATGCAAATTATTATTATTATTACTAAAATACTATTTAGGCAGTACTGTACTGATGCATACATACCACATACTTCTCACATCCTTACTAGATGCGTGGCATGGGATCAAACATTTGAGACTCTCTCCTCAGCAGATGTGGAAAAAACAGAACAGAACACCATTATAAAAAGCAGTCTGGATTATATTCAGCTTTTAACACTTACAATTACTTACTGAAATTGATGCTTACACATCTGTGGGGTGTTCCCTGCCTGACATTTGCTGATCCAAATGTCAAGGGTGTTCTGCTTCCTCCTCCCAAAGTCATTAAAATGATGTGTCCACTACTCACTTGTATGGGGGATACCTGTTGCACTGAATAAAGCATTGGCCACACTATTCCAGGCTTCAGATTTATATTCTGAGCCAGAATAGTCCAGATGGAGCAACATGGGCCCATGCTACTTAACTAGGAATCCAACAAAAATCTTGGACTCTTGGACACCCCAACTCTGCACCCGAAAGTGCACACCCTGTCCAGCAACTCCAGACATGCCTGCCGTAGTTCAAGCTCAATGTCTAATGAGCATTTCCCACCATTTGCCTTTATATGGCACTGTTTCCTGCCTACTGCACATCTTGCGCTTACTAAGAGTGCACACATTTTGGATTTGCAACATTTGAAAACACTGCGCATCAGTTACCATCCTGCAAACATAGTAAGCAAGCATGCACAATGTCGGGCAAACAATGCAATTTCTATCTTATTAGGAATACAGGCACATGTATAAATGTGCTAGTCAAATTTATCATCTATACGGATCTTCTACACTTACAGCTGTTACACGAAGGTTGAAAAAACAGCTGTGTTTCTTGCACTCTATTGCTATAATCTGCAATCTCAGAACAGTAAAACAAAACTTGCACACCCTGTGCTAGATTCCCATACCATCTGCACTCCACCCCTATGCTTAACACCTGCTGCCACTGGATTAGTGAAATGGATATCTGCTATCTTAGTAATTGCTGTAAAGTTCTCGCTGTCAACCATAGCTCAATGTTGCTTGCTGTGGTTGTGTGATGCACAATATTATTAAATGAATGCATCTGGTTCATATGTGTGGCTGTCTGGTTCCTGTCTACAACCTGGGTGGTCCATTCTTCCAGTTTGTGCACTGCTGTACTTTGCACAAAGCAACTGAGCATAGCTAAACATGTTTATGCCAAGCAGTGCATTGCACAAACATTGGAAATAAAAATAAATAAATAAATAAATAAATAAATAAATAAATAAAAGAAAAAAAATTAATTGAAACACAAAAGGCAGACTGTCCACAGTTTTACAGAATGTCCAGATATTTGCATCATATATTTGGCTTGCTCCTTGTAAAATGGGTAGTTTATTCTGAAATCACTGAAGATTGCAGTACTTCATATCTTTCAGAAAATGCATGCTTGCCTTTTGTCCTGGAATGATCCACATTCACTATGCAGGTTTCATGGCCAATAACACCAGGATGAGCCACATGCACCTCACATCATTAATCTTCATGGAACAAGATTGTGTGATGCTGTGAGATGTGCAGTATTGTGTATATGAATACACTCCGTGTAAGCTCTGCATGGAACCTACACAGAGTTTAGTGAATCCTGGAGATAATTTAAAACAAGGTAATAGATATTTGATTTTGTAATGTATGGAAGGCTATATGAAGCTGAAGTTACAGTTCTATGTGATTTTTATTATGTGCAGTAAATAGAGT
Source organism: Protopterus annectens (assembly GCF_019279795.1). NCBI lineage: Eukaryota > Metazoa > Chordata > Ceratodontiformes > Protopteridae > Protopterus > Protopterus annectens. The sequence continues at coordinate 892,174,285 of NC_056737.1, forward strand.
TTGCCTTTTTTATCACTCTGGCTTTTTTGTGTAATACAAAATTAACATTTTTGTTTACCATTGTTAGATCATTAATATGAGAGCATTGTCTTTTAAGACGTGACAGTTTGTTTTATAATCACAATCTATGCTATTTTTGCTTAGTCTTGTAATGCTGTATTCATAGATATTAAAGGTGAGACATTATGTTATAAAGGGTATATATTTTTGTAGACAATCTTACAGAACTTTGGCACCCTTTATTGAAGTAATTGTGATACGCAGTTTTCAGTCATCTACATATCTGGTTATACGTATATAGCCAATTTTCCTAGTTGTGTATCTGAAAAGACTAGACAGAATAAGAGAAATATTATCAGGATAAAACCATGTGGGACACTGCTACTAACCCTTTTATGGATAGACATGTAACCCTCAACTTGACTGTATGTTATATAGTAATACACGTACATTTTTCCATGATTTATTGTATTTATATTTTCAAATGTTTGTTTTCAGGTTAGTTAGCTCCTTAGCATAGGGGCACAGCCCTGACTACAACCCAGACCAGCCAGGATTTATTAGCAGTCCTGACACAAGGATCTGATGGAGGGACAAATAAAAAGTGGATATATGCACTTGCATTTCTCAGAATGGGAAAGGTACTTACCTAAAAATGCCTGCAACATCTGAGGAGAACCTACAATGGTGTATGCTTCAAGGGAAGTAGGACCATCATTGTCTTGCATCAGCTAGAAATATGAGTGCTAATACTGTGCAATGTCTACCACATGCAAGATCCAAGAATATCAACAGGACATGTGTGAAAGTAGTATCAGCAAGAGCAAAGAGGACAACTCAACCCTACCATGGATGATATCACCTCTCGCAGCACTCAGCTTTTGCTATGAGAGAACCAAATGTACCATAAAGCCTTGTCCTGAGGGGATTGAAGAGGCATGTATAGAACCAAGGGTGGCCTCCTCTATGCAGGGTATCATGTCCCTTGTATCCATCTGCTTAATATAATCAGTTATGAGGTTGCCACAGCTTATAGTAAAGTGCCTTCTCCCTGTAATGGAATCGTTTGCGTATGCACAGCCTTTGACAACCTGACTAGTACTGAATTAGATCATGCCCAGTAACACTTCCTGTACTGATCCTGTAACAAAGTGGTCTCATGAAATTTTACTATATCAAAACATTGTATTAGTCTTGCATCATCTGTGTTCTGTAGTTTGGTTAGTTCTTCAGGCATAATTAATAAAACGCAAATTATAAATAAACTAAAATATTTACACTGTCCTGTATTGTGCTGCTGTCCCATATTTTATATAAAGAAACCGACATGTTTTTTAATATGCTTTATTTTCACTTTTTCTGAAAGCATCTTTTTCTGAATAGCATGACCTTAATGATAAATGAATAAGTTGTGAATATATTGTCTCTTATAAAGTATACATTTGTTACCCACAGCCTTCCTAGATGTGATATACTCTTCTAAGCAAACCACAATACCATAATTACAGTTTAACTCTTTACTTTTTGACCCAAGTTAGTCGGAAGATATGCTTGGTTTGTGGCCTGTTTTCAGTGAAGTCCCAAGGTGATGTTCTTACTGGATAGTATTACTTTGATCAGGATGCTACGCAAGTGCCTCTATGCCTTTTTTAGGAGCTGGTATGGGATGTTTGGCATCCATTTGTGTTATAACCAGCTCAGACACATGAAACCTTAGTTTAATGTTTCATCTGAAGGGAGGTACCTCAAGAGTGTTGTGCCCTATCATGCTGCATTAAGAATCAGTACTGGAACATGAATCTAAACATCTGGTGCATGGATGCAGCCCACATACTTCTAATTTTCTAAACATTAAAAGGGAACATGGTAGCTTCTGAGCTACTGCTGATCTTGCATCATGCTTGAAAACTGGCATATGTGCTTATGGGTCTCAGCTAATAAAAACTAAAATAGTTAACTTAACATTATATATGCCATTTATACAAGCCTACTGCATTACAGTTAGTAATTAATGCATTATTTCAGGATATTTATAAATACAGCAAAAGTTATAAGAAGCCAAAAAAGAAAATAATATGTTAAACAAATTTGCTAAATGGTTTTCATGATTTGTTGAACTAAGTATCACTTTCAAGAATGAATTTTGGTCATGCTATCAGACTTTCAGTTTGCATTTATCACTAATAAAATGTTCTTGCTGAAACAGACTAATATTTCTAAATTGAATGATCCCTGGCCACAGTGTTTCTGAGATTTAAATATTTCAAGTACAAAATGAGGAGAGCTGTACTAACAATGATTCAAACAAGCCATACTGTGATGCTGATTCTGCAAAACATCATGAGTTCTTACAGAATGGCTTTTATCTCATGCCAGAGACATAACTGCCCTAGAGTGGAAGAGTCACGCCTCATCTACACCTTCTATGATATAACTGCAGTTTTAAATATTTAAAGACCTTACTCAGTTGAATAAGGGTTTACTGAGATTTTTTGAAAATATATATTTGAGATAAAAACCATGAAAACAAATTTCATCTAAAATTATATAATGTCTGTTACTGCATATTAATACACTTATTACAGTGCAACATGCACTTTGTTAGAGGTCTGAATTTTAACCAAACTCCCACTGATATTTATAGCTTTTCAAAATACATTATTGGAAAAAAATACAAGTTAACTTCAATTTATCACTTACTTCACAAGCAATTTTTTTAGTTGGTATTCTTTCAGAGTCAAATATAATATTCACAACTATGCAATTATAAGCAAAAATAGAAGTCCCAGAGACTTGTCATTTCTTTTAGGAACAAGAACATTACTGGCATGTTTTTGTAGTGACATGTCAGATATTATATCTTGTTACTGTACTAATCATAGATTTGTTACCAGTACTTCTCTACAGTACGTTCAGTGGCAGTTAACTTTGGTCTTGTTCTGAATAACACATTTGTGAAATCAAGTGCTGGAGTCAGGGCATGATTCTGGTTGGCAGCGTTTTACTAAAATGAAAAAAGGCAATAGTTCTGGTTAGACTTATAAAAGCTTTCAAAATTGCAATGTGTTTATAATGTAAAGGTTCCCTTGAAAATAGGCCTTAGGCCTAGTAGTATAAACCTAGTTAACAAAATTACTTAATGCTTTGGTTTAGCAAAGTCCGACTAGAGAGTACCTTACTCAACGTTATTATAGCAGCTGGAGCAATGAAACAGTGTAGCAGCTCAGTGCAAAGGATTAACGGTATTATCTGCTAATGAGCTCCATCGTTAATACTGGATTTGTTTTTCTCATCGCCATGTGATTATGGGCTAGATTCCAAAAGTGTTGCTTTCAGTGTAAGTCTGCCCTGATTTGGAAAGACCTGCTATCAGTGTAAGTAACTTACTTCAGAACCTATCTATAGACAGGCTTACTACAGGAACCAGATTCCAAAACACCTGCACTCAGCCTGTTCTCAGTATAAGTGGTCACTTAAACTGACAGCAAATCTTTGCGAATCAGGGCCTATGTGCAAGTCACTTAACTACATTACACTCACAGATTGCTACAAAGAGACACTTGTGCCCAAATAGGCTTAGATGGTTAATAAATGAAAGTAAAATAGATTTATTGATTGTGATTTTGCTTTGATATTTAGAACTGATCAAAACTTTATCTATTGTAAAGATCAAAATGAAAATTTTAACTAACTATATCAGCTGGAACTAGATAGTTTCCAAGAAGACATGCATAATAAGATCATATAAATAATAGCCACTCAAAAAAAATATTTAGATTTTATACATGTAATATGACTACTATAAAAAAATCAAGTGCACAGTGAAAAATACATGATGATTAATGCATAGATAAGACCCTGTATACATGTGCACTGTTATGTTTTTTATACACACACACACACACACATATATATATATATATATATATATATATATATATATATATATATATATATATATATATAAGTGTGTGTGTGTGCGAGAGAGAGAGAGAGACTCACTTGATTGATTGCATAACTGATGGAGGAGCTTTGTTAGTGTCAAAACTGAACTGACACTTAAGTGATCATAGTGCTTAGAGTAGCAGCGTCATAGTTCAGTGGTAATAGGGATTTTTCCCTTTTACATACTGTTGTGCAATCCTGGATTTAGTATATTTAGATGTTGTTATATGAGTGTGTGTGTGTGTGTGTGTGTGTGTGTGTGTGTGTGTGTGTGTGTGTGTGTGTGTGTGTGTGTGTGTGTGTGTGTGTGTGTGTGTGTGTGTATCTGTGGTGGTGGGGACACAACTCCCTCTTGTGTGGAGTGTCAAAGCATATTATTTTATTCCTACATGTGACTGCAAAACAGAACACAATACCAAAATATTTAATATTTTCTTTGTATGAGATCACATAACAGTGCTGTAAAGGCACTTCCTTTTATGTAGTGTTTTGTGATCCCATATTTAGTATATATCTATATCTATATATAGGTCCCTAACAGATGATCGAGTTTTCACAAACTCGAAATTAACATGGTCGAGACCATATGATCGAGTTTTTAAATACCTGAAGCTTTTCAATGGAGATTGCGGTGAAGTTTGAGTTTTCAGAAACTCGATCATATAATCTTGACCATATGAATTTTGAGTTTCTGAAAACTCAGTCTTCAGACATAGATCCCTATAAACATACACACACACACACACACACACACATATATATATATATATATATATATATATATATATATATATATATATATATATATATATATGCGTGTGTGTGTGTGTGCGTGTGTGTGTGTGTGTGTGTAGATATAGATATATCTATATCTAATCTAAATATATATATATATATATATATATATATATATATATATATATATATATGTGTGTGTGTGTGTGTACTGAGGTAATTAAAAGTGAATGTGGTTTTGTATTTGTAAGATTTTTCCACTGGATGGATGATACGGGTCTGTATTACTTTGTTGAAAGGAATTTTCATCGAAAGCCTTTTCATTGACACGTAAACACCAAACTACCAAAACTCCGAATGGCCACTTCAGTGATTTTTTTCCCAGGGGAAAAAAAAAATCGCTTGGCCAACCAAAAACAAAACAAACTGTCAGACCCTATGAAGTGGGGGCTTTGACCACACACCCCCGATGTGGGGGGCTGTTTCCCCCACACTCCCCCTAACTAAATATACCAATTCTGAGATCGCACTACAGTGGAGGAAAGGGCAAATTTCCAATGACGGCCAAGCAATTTTTTTTCCCCTGGGAAAAAGTTCACTGAAGTGGCCATTTGGTAGTTGGATGTTTACATGTCCGTGAAAAGGCATTCGATGAAAACACCTTTCGATAATATAATATAGACCCGATAGATATAGATATATATGATTATATTTCATAAAATTATTGACCCACTACATTGGCATATGCTATATCAACCACAAATGGCCAATACTTAATAAATCAAACATAAACAAGAAACAAGAAACCCCTGCACCTCCTCATATGGGGGACTGCACCCTCACACCCCTGTTAATTTTATGTACTAACTCTGAGATCACAGAAAAGTAGGAAAAGGGGAAAATCCCACTCCCCACTGTGTAGCAATCTTCCAAAGCAAATGCTAACATCCTACAATGAACCAACAGTTTGGCAAAACATGCTACCTTCCTAAATATTCAAACATGTGATGAAACACATTGAACCCACATGCATGTATACAACGGTGTTTGGCGAAAACAGATTTTATTTCAAGTCTAGTTTTGTTGAAACATGTGAATAACTTTATTAAGCATTGTTGACTGTTATCTGGTGTATTCCTAAGGTTAAATGGGACTGGATTGGCAGTGTTTATTGTACTCAATGGAAAAAAAGTTCGGGCTACTAAAACATGGACAGAATTAGTGCAATGTCACTGTATTAGGTATTGCATGAGAATTTATCACAATGGTGGTGATGAAGATCCTCATATCTGCAATGATGTGTGATCTTTGAATTAGTGTATTTGGAGGCGTGGGTGTAAGAGGGTTTGGGGGCTCTCCCCATGCAAAACTCCTGTTTATCAATGGTTTGGATTCTATGGTTAGTTGCAATAACTCTCATTACAGCCGAGTGCTCCTCCAGGCATCTTCTGCAGTTAACCCCTACTGCTCCTCTAGGCGTCAAATATGGATTGTTCATATTTGCATTAATAATTCCAAAAAAATGTTACTTACAAGGTACCAGGATATTTTGTCTTGAGCCATATGTGATGACAAACACAACTCTATTGATATTTGACCTCTTTCAATGAGAGTTTTCTAGAACTCTAAGGTGATAACTTAGTTTTTAAAGGCTTAAGCCACGCCCACTAGGGGTTAAAGGTGCACACTCAAAAGAGCTGCTCCGGAGTGAATGAGTTGGTAGAAGGAGGTTCTTACACACACACACACACACACACACACACACACACACACACACACACACACACACACACCAAGCAAACAGAGGCACTAAAAATGCTGACATTCACTCACAGTGGTTCATATGCAGATCTTAAAATTCATAAACATGGTCTACAGTGTGGATCAGTGGTTCACAAATTAAAGCCAGGGCAATGAAACCATATGACCTACAGATGTGGAATTCATACATAGAGCAAACCAACACATTGGGCTTCCACCATTACACTATCATGCAGATTAGTTTGGTAGTTTTCCATTGTATGTGTATGTGATTTTGTGTGATTCAATGACATCAGAAAACATGACAAGGGCCCATAAAAGCATTTAAAAAATACAGTACCACTGCTTTCAGTGAATGCACCATTTACATATATCAGTCCACCTGTGTAATCATAGGGATGATGGCATTAGTCACACACTTCACACAGAACTGGGCAGTCAGACTGTCATACATGTCTATAATAAAGGCACACTAAAAACTCAGGAAAAGCATGACAGATACAGCATGGGTGCCCATACACAAGGTAGACTGTACATTGTGTGATATGACATAGCTATGCATTCCTCTTGTAGGCATCCAATACTGATTCAGAGAAAATTCCTGATAGCAGCCAGTATACTACCAATGGGCTGCCTGATGGGGATATGACAGTGCACAATTCCTATACTGCATTACTGAACACCAGAGCCTATAACTTAAATGTCAATAACTTTGACTGACAGATCATCAGTGATATGAGGCTTTTATCTTACTGTAAGTATTTTGGGCATCATAGAAACCATGGACTGCATACATGTAGCAACATGAATAACAAGCATATATGACGCTCCAGCCACAAACATTAGAAGATGAATAATTAAATGATTTACTTAAAATAAATAAACTAAATAATGTCTTTCACAATAAATATACCAACAACAAAGAACTTAAACAAGAAACTGAAAATAACACATTCAAACAGATAAATATGTTTAGAAAAAAAAAACGGTCTAAAATTTAAACCAGAAACTCTTTCCTTCTGGCTAAAAGATATAATGTGCTCTTTCTTTCTCTTCTCTGGTTTCTAAGTCCAAAAATCAAAATTTGAGAGTCCTTACAGTAAGTATAATTGAGATCTGTCCCCAAGAATATTCTCCAGTGGTAACAACTGTAAAATTTTAATACCTGCAGCTTCTGCAGTGGCTTTATTTAACAGCAAGTCCCTCTATTTATCAATCCCCAGACTGAATTCTTTGTACCTTTGTAGTTTAAATTTTAGAAGATGACTACCTGCTTATTTATGGGCAGGGGTAAAGGGAGAGAATGGGTTACAGTGTATTCCAACAAGCTAATGTTCAAATAAGGTGCCATCATCCTCATGTGACCTTGTAGACATAGCTTCAAGCAATATTTTTGTAACAGAGCAGACATTTGTGAAGCAATTTCTTAGTTTTACTTTTAAACTGTAGCACACTTTTACAGTGGCAAATACAGTTATATACTATTTTATACATTTTCTTTCATGCATTACATTTCACTGAAATAGAAAACACAATATAGATTATTTATTATCATTTAAATAATCACTAACACAGTTTTAATTAGATATAGCTTCTATACACAATTCACTTTTAATGCATTTTTCTTTAGAATAACAGTAACACTAAACTATACTCCTAACCACTAACATGTACCAATTCATATCTTACACCTCCTTGCCCTCCTCCTCACTCACTTCAGTCAGTTCCTATCCCTGACTCTCTATGTAAATATGCTAAAATGTTTTATTCCCTCTGAGTTCATATTGTAATTCGTTTGTTTTATACTGACTCTTAATTTCTCTATATTGAATAAAATTCCTCTAGTATTAAATCAGCGTCATATAAATTGTATCAGTTCTTAACCACATTATGTCTTCTTTAGTATCATTATTTAAACGCTGGATGTTTTTACTTTTTTTATTTTTGAAGATTGTAAAATTATTGTTCTTAAAATGTTTTTTAATACTTTGAAGCTTTCTTCTTCAGGACTTTACTAAAAATGGACACCTACCCAGTTAGACTTTCCCAATAATCAAAATAAATAAATAAAATAATACATACATACATACATTTTCCCAGACCTTTACAATTCCACTGTCCTTACATATCATGTGTTATGGCTAGAAACATTAGCAGCCAATGGTAGCGATAGTAGGTAAATCAGATTCCTGTACAAGCATACAGGAATCCATATCCATCCATCTGAGTGGTATCATTGTAAATGATTCTACCACAGTGCATAGCAGAAGATGTGCCTATATAGAAACTATCCCCTGGATTCTGCAAGCTTTGCACAGCATGCAGGATTAGTGTTGGAGCTCCAGCAGGCAATATGTCTTCTGTGCGATCCAGAAATAACCTTTATGGGCTTGCACTAGCGCTCCTGCATAAGTTCTGCACAGACTCAGCCCTTGTATGCAAATTTCCCCATTTGCAAGAGAAATCCATGCAAATGAGGTGAATTTGCGATCCAGGAAGCTGGAAACCGGCCATGTAGTGTAATCTACAGAAATGTACTCTGCCAGTAATGGAGTACATTTCTGCAAATTCCAAAATGGAGCCATGACAGCTCCAAATAAAGGATGGATATCATTTAGAAAGCATGCCAATGGCCAGATATAAGGCCACTGGCATGGAAAACAGTTGAAAAAAAAAAATCAACTTTTATATTTTTTAGCCGATCTTGGCTGTTTAAGAGTAGGGTAGTGGCGCGCAAAAGGGATCGGGGGAAAATAAGAAAATAAACCTAAAATAAACATTCTAACTAAAATTGCTATTCTGCCATTATAGTCAATGCCAGGCAGAAGACAACATGGCCAGTGAATAGTGGTTGCTAAGGGGGTAGGCTCAGTGTGAGATATGTAACTATGCATTAGCAGGCAATCCTATGCAAATGAGGGGAATGATAGTGAATCCCAGATTTCCCCTGCTTGCTAGTCAGCTTCCAACCGTGTAAGAGCAGGAATAGCTTGATGCAAGTCTAGGAGTTAGCTGACATCATGGGGGGTGTCAGGAATACTGTAAGCGGATTGGAGCCCTGTGGCTCAGGGTTGCTCCTAGCTCAGCACAGCTAGGCAAGGGAGTGTGTCTGAGGCTGCCTAGCACACTTTACACTCTACGCTGGTGTGCGCACCATGCACCGAGTTTTAAAGAAAAAAAAAGTAAACCAGGAAGTAGCAGCTCTGTGCATATTTGAGCACTGTGTTGGCGTGGCGTGCCCCCAGGCTTAAACAGGAAGGCAATGAGAAGGGAAAACAGCAGTAGGAAGGTAATCTAGGAGAACTAGCATAGCTGGCAGGTGAAATGTATCAGAATCAGCCAAATACACAGACAGCAGACCAGCCCAGAACACTACTATAAACTATGCAAACACCTTCCCCTCTGGTTTTTCCCATACCCTAAACCACCAGTGTATACAAGTGGGGAAGTTTTAACAAACAAAACAACAAAATGATAGGGGCTGCAATAGCTATCATGCAACAACTTGTGGAAAAGGCTGAGGGTGGTGAGAATGTGAATGCTGTCGACAAACCCACAGTGAGGAGACAGAGGAGAGTGTACAGACCCAGGGTAACCTACCAGGGGCTACATGAGCTGGAGATAGTGGAGTGCTATAGGGTGGACAAGGACCTCCTACAGAAAATTGTTGAGCTGTGTCGGCCATGCCTGACACACAGACCTAACAGAGGGGAACCCATCCCAGTGGACACCAAGGTATGTGTAGGCCTAAGAATACTAGCTACAGGTACCTTCCAATGGCCAACTGGGGATATGATGGGGATCTCAAAGGCATCAGCATCCAGGGTACTCCACCATTTCCTGGATGCCATGTCAGCACATGCCAATGAGCACGTATATTTCCCCAACACCCGTGAGGTGTTGGCCAGCAATATGCAACTGTTCCACCAAATAGCAGAATACCCTGAGGTAGTGGGTGCTACAGACTGCATGCACATATGCATCAAAGCACTACCTGGTGAGCGGGGTAGGGTCTACATCAACCACAAGGGCTTCCCCTCCATCAACTGCCAGGTTGTGTGCGATGAATGTGTGTGCTGGCTGCCCTGGAAGCTATCCCGATTCCCACATCTGACATCTGACTCAGCTGAACCACAGATTTGCCAATGGGGACATCCCTTATGGTCACCTAGTGGGGGATGCTGGATATGCACTGGAGCCATGGCTGATGACACCCATCAGAAATGCACACACACCTGAACAAGAACTCCATAATGAGGCACACGCACAGACCAGAATTATAATAGAGTGTGTGTTTGGGATGCTCAAGTCATAGTTCCAGTGCCTTGACACATCCGGTGGAGCCTTACAGTACTCACCAGCTGCATGTACCCAAATTGTCCTTATATGTGCCATGTTACACAATATGATCCTGCAGAAACAGCTGCAGCAGGAACAGCATGGGGCAGACCCACACAGCCCTCCACCATTGCCAAAGCCTGCACAGGTGCAGAGTGACTCGGAGGAGGAACAACCTGAGCCTGCCCCAGTAGGCAGAAGGAGGTGTGCCCAGTATGCCCTGAGAGGGGCAATGCATAGCACATACACTGACACAAGAGGGACCCAGGGAATAACACCTCTCTCTGACTCTCACATACAGTAAAAGGGATGCCAAACATGACACTACCTGTGCTCAACCATGTGTAGGGAGTGTACTATGTGCATCCAACATAGGCAGCCCTGCAGCACCACCCTCAATACTGGGACACCCACAAGGTAAGTCACTCAACCTACTAATTGCCAAATGGAGTAGGATGTGTTGTTTCCTGTATCTATGGTATGGATGTGAGCATGCAATGGAATCAGGTGGCTGAATGGTATGCCAGCAGATAGTAGACACCTATAGTGGCACAATGAGATCTGCAACAAATACTGGTGTCACTAAAGTAGCCAGTACTACACAGGGTGACAAAAGCCACTGCAGGAAATCTGCTGGGCCACATGTGTGTCCATATGACTTACACATGCCAGTCAGGGAGGTTCACATACACAACAACAGTCTCAGCCAGTGGGACAGGTGTAGACAAACACAAACAAGAGCTGTGCTATGGCCTCTGAATTATGCCTATGTGTAACCTCCCCCCAGGCCTACATAGACAGACCAGAGAAGGTCAGGCAGTGGGATGTTAGTTCTGAAGGGTTAGGAAGTCAGACACTAATATGTAGGTCAACCAGAACTAAGACCTGTAGTACACTGATATGCCTCTTGTCAGCATGATAGGTTAGAATACAGAATGAAATGGAGTACCTGACATACCAGTACAGTCATAGCAAATGTGTAGAAGTGCTAGGTGTGCCCCCCCATCCTATGTAGACATGTAGAAACAGTAAGGTGTGCCCCCCAGTCATATGCAGAAATGTAGAAACAGTCAGGTGTGTCAACCCCACAACCCTGTGTAGAAATGTAGTAACAGTCAGGTGTGCCCCCCACACTCCCATGTAGACATGTAGAAACAGTCAGGTATGCCCCTACCCCCAATCCAGCATAGAAATGTAGTAACAGTCAGGTGTGCCCCGCCAATCCTGTGTAGAAATGTAGAAACAGTCAGGTGTGCCCCCACCCCCACTCCTATGTAGACATGTAGAAACAGTCAGGTGTGCCCCTTCCCCCAATCCAGTGTAGAAATTTAGTATCGGTCAGATGTGCACCCCTCCCCCAAGTCCTGTGTAGAAATGTAGTAACATGTATGAATAGGTATACTACGAGTGGAGCACAGATGCCCAGAGGTGGCCAAGGTAGCAGGATAGGTTGCAGCATTTGCACAATATGCAGGTCTGTGTGTGTTAGGATGGTGTGTGTTTCATATTGTGTGAGAGTGGTCAGTATGTATGCATGTTGAGGTAAGACCTGGTGACCATTGCCCACTACTGCTGATGACAGGGACAAACCCTCACAACAGCAGTGCCAAAGACAATCCCCACCAGTATAACACATGCTAGCAGTAAGCCATTGTAAATGTATAGCAGTAATATGTGTCACCATCTGAAAGACTGACATGACATGGCTGTTGGGCTAGATATACAAGCAGTACACAGGGGAAAGTACCCAAGACATGCAGTATATATTGTGATACTGTGAAATGGAGACACCCTTGGAATTGTACATACAGGTATGCATCACAGTAACTGGTCCTGTAGTAGGGGATACCGGTGATGTCTGACTGACCAGTTGCAGATCACAAAGGAGGTAGGACTGATGTATTAGGAACCAGCTGATGTACCTGCACATGCCAACATAACTGGAATGTCCCATGCATATCTGTGTGTCAGATGCAAGTAGTGTCCATAGCACACATGCACCCAGCTCAAGCAAACACCACCCACAGGTGCCTCTCTGGTCATATCCCTGCTGTGGGGAATGGGTACAGTATGACCCCACCTGTATATGGCAATAGTGGAAGAATGCAGCATGTAGTGCAGGTGTCCCATGCAGATGTGTCCCTAGCTGTAGATAGCAGCCTGCCAGCATCCACACCACCTGATCAAGACTGATAGAAGGTATTGGCATGAACACCTATCACACCTACCCTGTCACCCCAGGGGAATATACTGTATGGTGGCCTGAGACTGTAGGACTGACAGAATGCAACAGCCTACCACATCTGGCCTGCAGCAACACTTAATGCCCCACAGGCCTCTGCCAAAGGCCTGTGTCTCACATGTACTGCCAATGCATGTTATGTCACGGACATCCAAATAACAACATAACACACTCCACATAAGCCATATGCAAGACCATGTGGACAAAGCACAGTAACAAGTCCACCATGTCCCACTGCATGAACTGTAGACCAACACTAACACACACATCTGTGATGAGGTGATACCCTTAGAGAAAGTATCAGAGAATGTATGCATAATGTATGGAAGAGGTTAGAATAACAGGGGGGTGGGAGCATGGGCAGCATGGAATGTGCAGTGCCCACCACCAAGTTGTGTGCACACACTATCCCTGGCTGTAAACACATAAATGGGTGGCTACACACCTGCCCATACACCACAATAGGGGTAATGTCCTGACCCATGGCCTCTGCCTCTGTGTAACCTGTGTGAATCTGTACAGCTGTGAGGCATTGCCACAGCAAGATAAGCCCATACTATCATGTCGACGGGTGTACAAGTATGGGATCTCCTGCCAGAACTCTACCAAGGTGCTGAACTGGATACATAGACCCAGCAGCAAGTGACTGCAGCTCCCCCTTCAGAATGGCATAACTTATCATGAATACGTAGGTGTCTGCCCACAATACCTGACACAGCTGCAGTCACCCTTGTCCCCCAAGACAGCACTGTGAGCAAGAATGTCCACCTGACAGTACACAAGGACAGAAAACATCACTGTGTATAATAGTACATATGTCTGAATATCTCTGCTAACAGCAGTACCATGCAGCTGAAGCAGCACAGACACAGTCACCTACAGTACACACTATCCCCTACACAGTTTGTCCCCATATTGCCAAATGATCGACAGATACCCTGCAGAAACAGTTTGCTACCTGTAGGTGAACAACACAAAGGTCTGCACTGGAGTACAAACTACCTGGAATCAATCCACAGAAGGGCATACTAGGCATGCTCACACACTTAGAGAAATGAAGGCAATGTCAGACAACAACATGCTGAAAGGCCATACTGGGCATGCTCATACACTTAAACAAATTAAGCCCATGTCTGCAAACAACAGTGGACCAGACATGCCTGGTAGTTGCAGATGTTAGTGCATACACTCCTCAGTATGCACCACTAATGCTTTGCACACACAGTGGATAGGAATACAGGCATATATCCAAGGACAACACACTATAATAAGCCAAAAGTAGATGTACATAGATGTGTGGAAGAGAGTGACTGTGATAATGAGCCATCCATTATGAGGTCTGTCCCACCCAGCACACAGCCAAATGGATACAACCACATGAGGTTCAGATGTCACTCACTGTAGACATTAGCCACCAGTATCTGTCAGCATTACGGACTATGTGGTGCAAGTGCTAGCTGTAAAACATGACTGTACAAGGAAGTAGTCATCCAGCAGCTATATACACGTACCTGTGGAATATAACCTTGTGTGTGCTCGCATGTTGTGTGTCAACCTCTAGATGAATGGGTCATGGCCCATGCACACACACTGCCTTCCCCATAGCCCTACGATGACAAGCCTGCTGAGGTCATCCACTTTGAAATACACCTTTGCGAAATTTGTAGCCCAGTAATCTCCATGGCAAGTCCTACAACTGTGTACTGCTGTAGTGTGACAAAATAGTTAGGTAGGAGTTCTAATCCCAGACATCGCAACTGTGCGTGTCTCTGTCTGTGTAGAGAGAAATGCCTTTTTAGGCTAGTCACACTCAATGCAATTCAAATGCCCTACTTTGACAAGGCTGCTGATGTCATTCACTGTGAAATACACATTTTGGAAAGCTGCAGGCCCGTAATCTCTGTGGTGCATCCTATAACTGCGTACTGCTGTAGTGTGAAACAATAGTTAGGTAGGAGTTCTACTCCCAGGCATGGCAACTGTGTGTGTGTCTCTTTGTAGAGATTAATTCCTTTTTAGGCTAGTCATACTGAGTACAATTCAAATCCCCTACTTTGGCAAGGCTCCTGATGTCAGTCACTATGAAATACACCTTTTGGACAGCTGTAGCTCAGTAATCTCCATGGCCTGTTCTATAACTGCATACTTCTGTAGTGTGATGACCTAATTAAGTAGGAGTTCTAATCCCAAACATGGCAAGTGTGTGTGTGTCTCTGTCTGTGTAGAGGGCAATGATTTTTAGGCTAGTCACACTCACTACAATTCAAATACCCTACTTTGGCAATCCTGCTGATGTCATTCACTGTGAAATATGCCTTTGGGGAAAAAGTAGTCCAGTAATCCCATTGGTGCGTACTGTAACAGCATCATGCTGTAGTGTGGTATAGTACTCAGGTACGGGTTCTATTCCCACACATGGCAGTTGTGGATGTTTTGTGTATGTTTCTATGTCTGTGTAGGAAGCAATGCATTTTAGGCTAGTCACACTCACTACAATTCAAATTCCCTACTTTGGCAATCCTGCTGATGTCATTCACTGTGAAATATGCCTTTGGGGAAGGAGTACTCCAGTAATCTCCACGGTGCATCCTATAACTGCTTCATGTTGTAGTGTGATATAAAATTCTGGTAGGGGTTCTATTCCCACACATGGCAGTTGTGGATGCTTTGAGTGTGTTTCTATGTCTGTGTAGGGAGCAATGCATTTTAGGCTAGTCACACTCACTACAAATCAAATGCCCTACTTTGGCAATCCTGCTGATGTCATTCACTGTGAAATGCACCTTTGTGGAAGGAGTACTGCAGTAATTTCTGTGGTGCATCCTATACCTGCATAGTGCTGTAGTGTATATACCTAGGTAGGTAGGAGTTCTAATCCCAGACCAGGCAGGTGTGTATCTGTGTTTGTCATTTGTATCCTGTGAGTGTGTAACAAGTTTTGCAAAATTCTTATATGGTGGCCCTAGTATATATCACAATGTCCACCATACAGGGATAACAGATGTGAAATAGCCGAGAGGCTGGGGTGCAAATCCATTCCCCTACATGTGACATGACATAAAGGCCAGCTGAACAATGTTAGCAACCCTTGTATTACCCAGAGAACACTCTCAAGCCATGTCTCATACACACACACACACTTGCCTAGGCAACATATGCTATGTTGGTAGTACCCTGCATATTGCCTACTGATAGTAACCATGGTGTGATTGCAGTGGGCTACAGAGGGCATGGCACCCTGTCCATCAGTCCAATAGGCACGTAAATGCCAACAGTGCACCTCCCTCATGTTCCCCACTGGACACCTGCAACACCTGTGGTGCCATCAAATGTGACCCGCAAAGGACATACCATGTCTGAAAAACATACCCTGTATGGACAGATGCCACTGACACCAGGGAATACCGGTATCATGATATCAATGTAGGTGCAGGGTCAACCTGCTGTCCATTAACAGTTCCCACCACATGAGGCCAGAACTGGCACATCTGATGATAACAGTCTGTGTACACAACATGGGCCAGACACCTCAGGTACAGTTCCACATGTCACTGTACATGCATGTGGGAGGTGTGCATATCCCAGACACCATCCATGTCATGGACTAAGGAACACATATATGGCAAGCAAGGCACAGCATTGGCCACATGCAATAGTCACCCAGGTGACTGGATAGTAAATACAATACCCACCTGTGTGGGTAAATCCAAACACTACACCCCTGAGCCACAATGCAGACCATTGTCATGTGGCCTGATGCCAAGGTATACCCATCACCTAGCCTTGTATAGCCATCTGGCACAGTCGACCACTACACACCCGTGAAGCAATGCACCCATGCATGTCAGTACTGGCACCCTGTGTCTGTGTGTGTGTTGTATGATGCGTATGACCACATTCACACTCACTACAATCCCCATTGGCATACTGAAGTATACTGTCTGATGTCAGACACCTCCACATACACTTTGCCCATATAACCTCCGTATGACCCCTGTGGTACATGTGATACCTGCACAGTACTGTGCTGTGGCAATCACCCTAGTGATAAGTTGTATTCCTGGCCGTGCCAAGTGTGTCAAGGTGTGTGCATCCCTGTAAGAGTTTGGCTATGTTGATGCTGATGCCTGTTCATGCGGACAGGCACGTTTACTATACCTACCGTATAGCTAACATATCCCTGTTGCAGATGTCACTCACCATCACATATACATTTTGAGGGTTCCTCAACATGTAACATATGTGGTGCATCCAATAACTGCATAGACATGTGATAGCACTAGATATCTTCAGAGGTTTGATAACCTGTACTGGTAGGTGTGTGACACGGACATGCTTGAGTTTTACTCTCCCACCCCTCCCTGACTTTTCTTTGCCTCTGTCTGCCTGTCTCACTCCCTCTCTGGTGGATGTGGAGACTTACACCTGCTTTGCTCAGGCAGCAGCATGTGTATTTTAAGTGATGCTCATGATCAGCTGATGGCCTCTGCATGAATTGCAGCCCTCCTCTAGTTCATTTCATGTGAAACATCTGTGGTAACGTTCCCATAGCCAATTGCATGGTAACACACTCCAATATCTAGGAACATCATGTTAGTGTTGGGCCTTTTCATTCACTGTGAGCAGGAACTCAATCTGTTGTTTGGCAAACAGCATCTCAGATGGATTGGGGAATTACCTCTAACAACATACACTTTGGAAACAGGTCAACACACAGGAGGGGAATGTGCCTGACCTGACTACAGACTGTAAGTGCTGCTATACTGCATTTGGAGTAATGTTAGTTTAACAGGGTGTGTGTGGATATGGCTGTCCTACATGTTCTAATACCTGTCATGTCAGTGCTATGTTTATGAGAAAACCCCCATCTGTAGGGTCATCTGCAGACTGGGCAGTGTGTGGTGCCTTTTGTTTCATGTGTTACCCACAGAGCACCTATCTGTGAACTGCAGAAGATAGTGTGAGGATTGCAGTCTGTAGATGGCAACAGCCATGAGAGTTACTGACTTCATATCCCTCATAGGACATATGTTGCAACAAACCTTGTTACAACAATAAATGTATGAGGTTATTGCAGCAACATGTCAATTTTGGCCCTGTGTATGTGCCTCCAGCCACAACTCTGTCAACCTTTGTACATATGTCATGCAGTAAGAGGTGCATATGCGCTGTACACCATAATAAGTGACATCATATCTGATAACAAGCCAGTGAAATATCAGACTGCTGCACATGTTATGTATAGTCAGGGTTATATTTGATGACATAACCTGGACATTCTGTGGTTGTATGTAGAATACTGAGGTCTGTGTACTTATGGTGATTGTCGACAGTGTGTATTGTTAATATGTACCTTGGCCTGTGTACAGACTGTGGTAGATGTCATTGTTCTTGGTCTTGGTCTATCTGATGTTACATGCAGATCCGCTGTATGTTACCCTATCGGCTTACATGTTTGTAGGACCAAACACACACACATGTCCCATACCTCAGACAGGCATCAGACCACACTGTGTAGCAGGCCAGTGTATGTAGGGTTAGTGTGTGAGTGGCACATATGAGGATGGTGTTGAACAGATAGCCCATATACTGTAATATTACGCTAGCTTACCATATGTGGCTGTGGCTGTGTTCACATTGGTTGTGATTATGCACTTTCACACAGGTGTCTGTTACTCTGTGCTGTGACATGCCTGTAGAGCCTGCTATATATGCAGGTACATGTGTATTCCCCCATAGGAAATGTTGGCCAATGTTGAGCCAATATGCCTGTAGCCTGCACAGTGCTTTGTTACATGCCTAGAAGCTTAGTGTACTTACCCAGTGAGATGTCATATCCAGATACTTGCCAGGTGTACTGCTGCAGGGCCACCATAACACTCATGTATGTCAGACAAAGCAGTGGGATGCAGTACAGATGTATGTCACTAACTAATGGGTAGTATGTGGCCATGGCACCTCTGTACAGTGGTTACTATGTGGCATGACAGAAAGGGGTGTGTGAATGCATAACCTATGGGGCAAATGTATACTAGTAGGTACGTGTTATACCCATCTACATGGCTGTTAACATCCACATTGTCAGGTTTGGTTCACATGTCTTGCACTAAGGGGTTTTGTGTATACCTCTGGACTGTCCAGAGTGTGTCAGACTCTCCACATATATTATCCAGTATCTCTGCTGTAGTCCACAGGAGAATTACTGTGCTAGCAGTGGTACTGTACTATGATGTCCTTAGGATGTCTTTCAGTAGCCAATGGTGCCCATGTTAAAAGCAGATGTAACCTCCCACACACACCATGTCTGTGAAGACAATCCCTATTACAGTAGCAATAGTCTACAAATATACCTGCAATACATACCTGACATCCCCTTGCACATGAAGTTGGGACTATAGGGGCTGAGGTAGGGCTCCACTCCATGTTCAGGGCATATGGTGAGCGTATTATATGTATATATAATTATCCAGATAGCTATATAGATATATACACAGATACATATCGACATACACAGATGGATATGTATATGTACATAGATATTCATATAAACACTCAGATATATACATAAACAGAGCAATATATGTCTACACATATACAGATAGAGTTACATATGCACATATATGTATGAATATCTACATATATATTGGCAGTAGAAGGTATATCAGAATAGATATGTATGCACATATAGTTATAGATATCTACATATATACCAACATAACTTGGCATATCTGTACACATAGGATGTGCATACATATATAGCTATATAGACATATATCTATATATACATATACGTATATCTATATATACATATATCTATATATACATATGTGTGTATATATATATATATATATATATATATATATATATATATATATATATATATGAAATCAGAAAAAACGCTGAATTCCACAACTGCGCTATCTTCCCTGTAACAACGTTGTACACAGAGGGAACGCAGTGCAGTCTCCGAAATAAACTTTTAATGTATATTAAATACAGACAGATAAAACATTGCCTTGCCTAAGCAAGCAAACAGAGTTAAGCGCTTTCACCTACTGAATGTAGGCTTCTTCAGAACTGTGCTTTAATGTTTACAAAGTGTATAAATAACTTTTTTGGCGCCATTTTTTTACAAGCAGCCCTTAAAGTTATATTACTCATTTAAAAATATGTTACTCACTTATAACATTAAAAAACAGAAAAAATGCACCAACTTGATTAAAATAAATACCCTGCATAATCTATTTAAAGTTCTATTTAAAAATAATAATTAAAATTCTGTATAAAAAGACAAATCTCAAAATTCATTTTACTACATTAATAAATAATAAGTAAAAATCTATATATATTATTTATATGTATATTTTTTCTTCATATCTTATGACAACCATCAAAACCCTTACTTTAATTTTA
Organism: Protopterus annectens; assembly: GCF_019279795.1. Classification (NCBI taxonomy): domain Eukaryota; kingdom Metazoa; phylum Chordata; order Ceratodontiformes; family Protopteridae; genus Protopterus; species Protopterus annectens. The sequence goes on from NC_056737.1 coordinate 892,194,719, forward strand.
GCATCTAATATTCACTAATCACTTTTCAAAAAATCTTAAATGTATTGTTTGTATGTTTCTGTATATTTTAGTAAATTGATATTAATGCATATTGTGCAGTTAAAACATTTTCTAACTAGTAACTAATGACATAAGTAGATTTAAGTAAATTTTATCTTCTAGAAGCTCCATGAATTAATATAGGTTTTAAAGATATGGGTTTTAAAGATATATTGTCGTTTAACCCTGGTGTGGTTAAAAACAAGGACTATACAATTTAGGAACGAAAGACAATTGTTCAATACTACTCAATATGTGTATTGACAGCTATATTGGTAAAACAACAGCTCTCTTCACAGTGGACATGGCGTAGCAGTTAAGTGTTATGACTTTAATGTACAGGGTCCTGGGTTCAAGACCTACAAAGGCTGTTCATTTTGTTGCTGGACAGATCAAGGGTTGCCAGATACAGAGTGGTTAAGGCAGTTCTGAGCAGCTTTAAGCGAATTTGCGTGAAGCTGAGCTATGGGTAAATGTACGGGCACTTACCCAGTGTAGGCTTCACTTACCAGTGCACAACTCAGCTCAGCTGTTATACTGCAGCAATGTTGATACTTGCTAAGCATGGCTTAGCCCTAGTAACCAGGTCACACCACCCAGTCTGATAATCTGTAATCAGTATATGTAATGCCATGTACAATATATGCACCTATATGCTGTCATTACAGTAGCAAGGGACGTGAGTGTTATGTGTGGGACACAGTTGTATAGGATGCCTGTACAGCACTGTTATCCATGTCAATGTGTTACATGCAGGTGTAGTAGCCCAGGGTACGTGCTGTCACACTGGCGTGTAGTGTATCATGACAGTATTACTGTTGACAGTACTTACCCAGGCAGGAGCAGAGTGCTAAATGTAGTACTGACAACAAGCACACCTGCAGGCATAGCTGGACACTGAGGCCTTCTTGTTGTATCCCAGGTGTGTGAGCTGTGTCACAGTATATACCCCTTACTGGGTAATGATCCATCATGTGGAATGTAACTGTAGACTACCATCTGTACAGCACATGTTAGTGAGGGTTTCCGACATGTAGTCATGGCATACATATTGTTGTCAGCCATCTGTCAACACACTCATGCCATTGCATAGCTACTTGCCAAGCTGATGACTGTCAGTCCCTCTACAGATGTGCAGATGGCAGATATCCAGCTGAGATATGTACAGGCAACCTAAACTTAATTGACACTGACATGTCTGCCCAGCTGTGTAAGAACCGGCACATATAGGAGATGTCACCCTGAATGCGCAACATGCCACGGGTACCTCCATTACACTACCATAGTCAACAGAACATGCTTGGGTACATGTCTCCATCACAGACACTAACCATGTGTTGTAATGCATGTTGAATACATGTCAACATGATCACATCAGTGGCCATGTGCAGGGGGCACCTGAAAGATTGGCTGATGCATGTCATTCTCACCCTGAGGGTCACCACAGTAGTGTCTGTCGATAGATTACCTGCTGCCACCTGGCAGGTGGCAGGATACCACTGTACACACAACCCCTACACAACCCATCTCCCCTTGGACAATAGCTAGGCACACAGCTATGACCACCTGCAGCGATGCACCCCTGTACTGGCACATGTTTACATATGCATGACTGAGTATAGCAGTGTCTGTGTGTTAGCACTCCTATACTTGGAAATTCCATGAGGGCCTTCACAACCAACACAACACCCGTTGCCATAGTCAGTTGTGGGTGCTGTTGTATGGGACATTACATGTACCCTGTAAAGCTCCCCCCCATACTGGCTACATGAGCCTTGCAGTACCAGCACAACAGTGTTTTACAAATGGGTTTATAGGCATGGGAAACCATTTGTGTTCTGGCATGTGTGTGTAGTTGCGCATGTCTGTATATCTGTAGGGTACAGCATTTTGAGGCCACATACTCCTATTACAATACCCATTGCCACACAGTAGTACAGATAGTGTTGTTACTGCATATAGGTGAGGCATGACAATGCAACACCCTACTACGCGCGTATGGCATGTGCATTAGATGCATATCCCTGTAGTACCACTGTTGGGGTATACTATGGGTTATATTGCAGTCACGGCCAATGTGTGATGTGGGTATGGCAGAGTGTCAACATGGTTTTCAGGGAGTACAATATCCACTGGGGTACACTGTCATTACACCAAGCTACACCCGATATATGTCCCATGTACCACGTTATGGTTACCACTGTCACCATCAACCATACAGGTAACTGATACCACAATCCAAGCCAGTTATGCATGTGTTGTGTGCAGCCTACCTGTAACACACTGGACACAAGGTCATGTTAGTTGGCTGTTCCATATTGTGTGCACCTTCTACATATGTATCTTACTATACATATCTCTGCATGTGTATGTGTAGTTACACACATATATATATATATATATATATATATATATATATATATATATATATATATATATATATATATATATATGTGAGTATATCTGTATCTGCATATATGTGTCTGTGTATATGTATCCTAGGGGGTGTTGATTGCTTCCACATTGTACATTCCCTATGGGAGCCAGACTGTACTGCATGATATGTTGCTGATACCAGCCTGACATCATACAGGTGGGATGGTGTACTGTTAACATCTTGTGCCCATGTCGTGTCAGATCCTGGTTATGGGATCTGGAAGAGTTGGTAGTGTACTGCAGGGCAGACATGTCTGGCTGTGGGGGGAGGGTACCTATTCATACAAGACGTATGTTGTTTGGGGCCTCTCAACCCCATTAACGGTGCATGTGGACATAGATGTTTTTGTTATGTTTCCATTTTCATCTACAGATGTATGTCCATGTATACCTATATAGATATATATACCTGCTTACATATATATAAATTGTATATATATATATATATATATATATATATATATATATATATATATATATATATATATAGATGTCAGCATATATATCTATAGATGTATGCAAATGTATGTATATATAGATATGTTATATCTAGTTAGATATCAATATATATATATATATATATATATATATATATATATATATATATATATATATATATACACACACACACACACACACACATATCTACATGTTGAAATATATTCCCTGTACTGTTGAATGACTGAACTGGATGATATGTTTGTGAAAACATCAGAGTTATGTATATCTGACATGGCTAAGTCGAAAATCACTTTAGCTATGGTGTGCAAGGTCATGGGTTCGAGCCTTGCAGAGGCTGTTTATTTTGTTGCTGGGCAGTACAAGGGCCATTGGATTCAGAGTGATTAATGCACTTTTAAGCAGCTGTAAGCAGGTTTGCGCAGGTTTGCACAGAGGCAAGCACTGCTAATTTCCAGTTACAGTTTCTTATATTCAGTTAGCTTTTTAATTGCTTAACCTGTGTAGGCATTGCTTACCCCCATGCAAACAGGCTTAAACCTGAGTACTGCTGCTTAAAAGTGCTGACTCCTGCTTACTCCTGCACTAATTTCTTTAAAAGAAAAGAAAAAAGGGTTGATAGGAAAGTGATAAAAAAGGGACACAAAGAAGGAAAGTAGGGAAAATAACCAATAGGACATAATCAGAAGAGTACAGTCATTACATACCGGTTGAGGTGGGTATGTAGTTTATTGTTGGGTATATGGTGGGGAGAGAGAAAGATGTCAATTAACAACTAGTATATTCTTGTAGTCCACATTACTTTCTTCCTAGTCAGTGCTGTTATCTGTACCTTACATGTATTACTACACTACCCTATAGCCTTAGTTTGGAAAGTGATATTGCTGTCGTCATCATTATACATGAACTGGTTTTACCTGCAGTATACACGTCTTACCTGGTATGCCTGTGGAGGGAAAGTTTGTTAACACTAACTGTTTCTACACATACTCCCAGATTCTGGGTTGATGTTGTGCGCATAGCTATCCAACTCTTTCTGCACAGACTCTGGCCATGTCTTGACCACATGCAGGTGTACCAGGTCATATATAGACTGTTGCCCTCTTCAACCTTAGTGACTTACCACTCACATATACATGTTTTCCTACACAGTTATATTATGTAGCACAGTGTGGGTGACAGTGATCCGTGATACTTTATTATTCAGAGCAACTGCAACACTCACAATTCCATACAATATCAGAGTAAACAGTACCAGTACAGGGTATCAAGGTTTTTATTTCTTGGCACAGTGTTCATATCAGATGTACCTGTGGGAGCAATGTTTGTTAGCACTACCTGAATGTTGCCACACAAAGTTCCAGATTACACATTAGATTATGCACATACATCTCACTCTGTTACTGTACACACTCTGTTCACAGCGTGACAACATGGGGGTGTAGATAGGACATACTTGGCTTATTACTCTCATAGTTTCGGGAGTTGCTAGAGTGACAGGTTTGTTCTCATAGATGTGTGACAATCAGTTGTATTCCCTGTTTGCTGCCTAAACATCTTGGATCATCCCACAGACTTCCCAAGGGGACAGGGTGACAGGCAGCAGATATGGGCCCATATACTGGACATTCTGGTCTTATCTGTACAGTTGTGGGGTATGATTCTGTATTCAGCCTACTTCCACTCCCAGGATTCAGACCATGGCTGTGTCTGCTACAACTTAAACACTGTCCATCAGAGCTGTGTATCCTATATAGATATTGCTGTATATCTCCTATCTGCTTTCTGTCTTATAATTCTATGGTTTTACATTCTGACCTTGTATTACAACACTCTTATGCAGGATTTCCTAGACAGATATATTCTGTAGGACAGTGTGGGTGACAGTGATGAGTAATACCTTATTATTCAGAGCAACTGCAACACTCACAATGCCATACAATACCAAAGCAAACAGTACCAGTACAGGGTATCATTCTTGTATTTCTGGGCACAGTGTTGGTATCTGACAGACCTGTGGGGGGAAATGTTTGTTAGCACTACCTGAATGTTGCCACACACAGTACCAGAGTCCACATTACTATTATGCACATACATCTCACTCTGTTACTGTACACACTCTGGCCGCAGCTTGGCAACATGGGGGTGTAAATTGGACATATGTGGCTTCTTACTCTCATAAGGTTTTGGGGAGCTGCTAGTGTGCCAGCTTTGTTCTCATAGATGTGTGTCAATCAGTTGTATTTCCTGTTTGCTGCCTATACATCTGGGATCATCCCACTGATTTCCCAGGGAGTCAGGTTGACAGGCAACAGATATGGGCCACTTTACTGGACATTTTGGATATATCTGTACAGTTGTGGGGTATGATTCTGTATGCAGACTACTACCACTGCCAAGATTCGAAGCATGGCTGTGTGTGCTAAAAATACAACAGTTCCCATCGCAGTTGCATGTGCTATTTGGGTTTTGTTGTCTGCCATTTCCCAGTTTTCTGTCTATGTGTCTCTCAGCTGTACTAAATGGCCCCTGAGGATTACAGCAGTCATATACAGGCATTCCTACACATTCTATTTATGGTGCACAGTGTGGGTAACAGTGCTTAATATAACAGTACTATTACATGATTGCAAATCTACATTACCATATGATACCAGAGTATACACATGCAGTCCAGCAGTTAGACCTTTATTGTCAGGCTATTATGCTTTTATTTACATACAAACTATATGAGACTCTTCCTGCCATATTCTCTGGTGTATGCAGTACTTGCCTTAAACAATACAGGTTTTATACAGGCAATTAATATACTAATACTTTTAGATTTATTTCCTATGACAGTACATGCAAGAGTATTACTGACCTGCCTCGCATCGCAACCTCTCTAGGCGACTTCCATGGGCCTCCTGGTTCATGGCCTGCTCACTTGCAGCTGTGGAGGACATAAGAGGAATATTTAGCCATACCTATACATCAGCTGGCAATTATTACACACATGGTGGAGTGCTACTTACACACAGCTGGGACATCCCCTGCCATTCTAGCCTCTTGGATCCACTGCTCCAAGAGGTCCTCCTTATGCTGCTTCAGGTCAGCATACTGATGCCTGACCTGCTCACCAGTTCGGGGTATGCCAGTGGCACTGGTGAGGTCATGGGCGACACAGTCTCAGGCTTCCGCCTTATATTGGGAATCCTGGTACTGGCCCTGCAGCAGTCTCTGCTCATGGTCTTTGACAAGGAGTCCTGCCATAACTCTGGACTGCTGGATGCACCAGAGCTGTGCCCCAGAGTGCACTCCCTCTCCCGTTCCTGACATGGTGCCTGCAAGGGGAAGCTACAACCAGTTATGAGATGTATTCCCACCTGTTGGGTTTAAGTAGGGCTGATTTCCCACACTTTATCATGAGTGTCCAGTTTTGAAAAGGCTAGGCTATGGGCAAACCTGCTTACCTAAGGTTGGTATTGTTTAAAGGGGTACACCACTGGCCACAATGAGTTAGCTGGCCTACACATTGCTTACACCTCATAAGCTGGCCTGTGCAATGCTTAGCATTTCTTACATTAGACTTTGCATTATATTTTCTTTATGGCATTGATTTCTTATTCATTACATCTTATATATCTGCCTGGTATGCATGATTCCTGTGTACATACACTGTATGGGGTACTTGTGTTTTATTGGTGACTTCAACACTTTATTGCAATAACACCTCACTTCTGGGCTTACTGCTGTACTCCATTTCACATATTTATGTTACGTAGTGGGTTCTGGAACATATGACTGTATACTGATTCCTTTCACACGTTCAGTTTGATTTTGCTATAGTGAGGACTTGTTTGGTGATACCTCGTTCTTCTGTACTGCTATGATGGCTTGGTGGTTAACTACTGTGACTACAGTGTATAGGGTTCAAGACCTGCAAGGCTGTTTATTTTGTTGCTGGGCTGAACAAGGGCCGTTGGATACAGAGTGATTAAGGCACTTTTGAGCAGTTGCAAGCGGGTTTGCGTGAGGGGTAAGCAATGCTAACCTCTGGTTACATATGCTTACAAAGAGTTAACTTCAAAATTGCGTAACCTGTGTGCTCATTGCTTACCCTACACAAATGGGCTTAAACTCACTTACTAGTGCTTAAATATGCTTACCACTGCTTATTGGTGCTTACCCTTGCTTACTAGTGCTTACTCCTGCTTACAATTACACTGATTTGGACAGTTATATCTCATGGTTCTTGGGAGGGTGGGGGATTTAGAAGCTGAATGGAGTTGTCATTCATTACACATTTTACCTTCCATTTGTATCCATGATTCCTGTGTACATATACTGTATGGGGCACATGTGCTTATCTGGGGACTTTGCAACATTATGATGTGACACCTCAAATGTGCATTTAATGCAGTACTCCAGTTCACAAATATATGTTATTTAGTGGGTTATGCAACAAAAATATTGGTCATAAATTGATTTGCCATGGAAAATGGAATGTGCTGCAGTGGGACTCGAACTGAGAACGCCTGCTCGTAAGGTGAATGCTCTGCCAACTACACTATTGCTCTACTGCTTCATTTGCATATATCTTCCTTGTTATCCTCTTCAGCCATTTAAGCTGCATTAACCATAGCTAAGCGATGGGCACACCCGTGCACCTATGGTTAGCTTTAATCGGATTTTTAATAAAGAAAAGGGTTTGTTAATTTTATTTGTATTTACTTGCTGTTGTACACATGGAGGAATGTTGTTGGGGATATGCGGACACCTATGAGTGGTCTCGCTCATTGTTTTGGCCTTTCTGCTGTTCTTCATTGCAGGGGCGTGTGTATTCTGAGAGCTCTGCTCTCAGACACGCTCCCTGCACTCTTACATGCTCCATGTAAGATTAGGAGCTCAGGCAGTGTGTCTTCATTAATATGCATGGCGTGCTGCTGTCCTGCTCCTAAACGGCCACTTCTGTGCAGGACTAATCTAGTCCTGCATGGAAGAATAGTAAATCCGGGGGTTTGTCTCCAACTTAAAAGCCATCTATCCCATGCCTTAGTGAAAATAAAATACTTATTGGCTGCTCTCTCTCTTCTATCTTCATCATTTTTTTTTTTGTTCAAGAGAGTGGCAATGCACCTATAGAGAAATGTGGTAGCAAAAGACAGTATTCCTGATCTAGACAATAAGAAAACCTGATATAAAACAGCAGTGCAGTAAGAGATACTCACACTGTCATGCAGACACCCAGATAATCTACAACAATTGTGTCACACACTGGCTTATTATTTGTCTGCCTGACAAATTTGATGGTTTTATTACACTTTTTTCAATCTTGCTTTTTAAAGTCAAGTGACACTGGCACTTTTGTACTTGTTTTGTCTTTTTTTAAGAAGCATGTTGTGATAATTACTTTAATATTACTGAGTGGTGAGCTTTGTATCAGGTTTTATGATTTTTTTATGTTTATTGTGATGTCATGTCAGTTTATTGTCATTATGTATCTTGTTTCTCATTCTGGATATCTTTTTAGTATGATGTAAAATGTCTTGGTGGGTGTCCACATCATCTGACTCTCCTTTTTGTTATTTAATCATGTTTTTTATTCACTTCTTGTTCTGGAGAACTCTCAGTACTGAAACAGAGGCAGAAGTGCCTGACCTAATATTCATTGTGGTTCATTTGTTGATTTCTGATTGGCTTTTTTATCTCATTAACATTATGTATTTTCCTGAAAAAAAGAAGGGCTTACAGTCAGCACAGCTGATTCCAGTGATGTTATAGCCCAGCAGGAGGTGCTCAGTGCAGTATGAAATAAGTGTTCTGTGAAGTAAGTTGTTTTATCCCTGTGTGAGGATGTTTTTACATTTAAGGGAAAGGATGCACAACTTGATGAGGTCTCTGTTGCAACCTGCTAGGATGTGACAGAAATCTGGTGAGATGTCTTTCACTGTGGATAGACTAAGAAAAATATGCTAACAGTGAAGCATGTCATGGAGGCTAGGATTGTCAAGCTTTTTTATGGACAACAGTCCCCGAGTCTGTTGAGAATTATTGTTGGAGCAAATAGCATTTCTCCCCGGGCCTCAGCTGAAAACAGGATCTGTGGAACCTAGTCGGACATTCCCGGTCAACAAATGTTAAATAAATAAAAATAAAAAATACAGTTCCTCATTGTCTAATGTCATTTAAGTACTATACACCCAGCTTGTGGTACCTGGTGTAGAACCATATCTCAAGTCCTGGAAGCAATATGGTATGCAACATTGTGTGACACCTATGGGAATGCCTTGTGATGTTGGCATCCCACAAGGTGGCTCAGAACAACCAGTGAGGCAATCTTGCATGTCTCTACTCCTGATGAAGGCTTGAATACACCACCCACTCAATCTCAAACCCATATAATTGGTCATAGCATTGAATTCACCTCTTCATCTGCTGCACATGGCTGAAATTCATTTGCATACAGCTATGCATACACCAGCAATATGTGTGAGTAACCTGAGGCAGCATAATCAGTGATGACCAGTAGGCACAGTTTGGTCTTAGTTTAGCATTTCAGGTATTCTATTAGCAATTCTGTTTCTGTAGTGTCATTATTTTGAAGTTTGTTATTTGGCTTTTATTTTTCTCCTTTTTTTAATTAATACTAAATATTTAAGTTTAATGCTATAGCTTACATTTTTTCTTATCTGATGTGTATTGTTACATGATGCAGTATACTAGGAAGTACCATTATGTTTGATTATCATACAAACAGTACCCTGCTTAGATGCCTGCTAAAGGTTGTGTGCAACACTTCCATTGCTTATTTGTTATAGCTGGGCTCACACTGCAGGCATGCCCATTGTGTTCATGACTGCAGACATCAACTCCAAACGAAAAGCAACAGGACACTACTGTGTTGATAAAATGTAGATAAAATTTAATCCAACATAGACAGATAAAACACCAGGTAAGCGCTTTCAGGTTACACCCTTCATCAGACAAAGATACATTCTTCAAACAACATTTTTAAAAGATGAGACAACCAATAGCATCTAGTGAAAAACCCGCCTATTTTGGAGGGTGGGTTTAACTGGAATGACATCATTTAATCCTGGTATCCTGTGTGCCATAAACTCTGATTCATCTTGATTCAGCCAAAGCTCTCTGATGTTTTACATCACCCCCCCCCCCGCATTGTTTGGTTTGATGTTAACAATGGCCCTAAATTTGAAGCTATGTGTAGGGTTGCCACTGATATGCCTGTATAAGGCATTACTTGGGTCACTATTCCTGATGCTACTCAAATGCTGCAAGATTCTAACCTTAAACATGTTGTTGGTCAATCCAACATAAAAACAAGGACATTCAACACATTCAGCTAAGTACACTATGTTCATGGTCCTACATGTGGCCCTCCCTTTTAAATGAAACACCTTCTTAGTTACTGGATGTATAAATGTGGTTTCTTTATTAATATGACTACAGGCCTTACATATCCCACAGGGAAATGTCCCTGCAGTGAACTTCAGAGATCCACCTTGACCACTCAGCTTTTCCTTACACAATAGATCTTTAAGATTCCTATTTCTCCTATATCGGAATCTGGGACTATTGTCAACAATGTCCCTTAGTCCAATATCACTGGTTAAAATATTCCAATTGTTTTGTACAATCCTATTGATGTCTTTTATATTGCTGCCATATGTGAACATCAGTTTGGGACCCATTTGCACGCATGCATTATTATCAATTGACGATTCCCCTCCATATGTTCTCTTTAACCAGGGCTTATATCTAGTCCGTCTTAATTTAACACTATCATCAATAACACAATGTACCAGTCTTTCATTGTAGCCTGTTTTATCTGTCTATGTTGGATTAAATTGTATCTACATTTTATCAACACAGCAGTGTCCTGTTGCTTTTCGTTTGGAGTTGTTTGTGCTTTGAAGCTTACCGGGACTTTGGCATAGCGTACAGGTTTTTTACTTTGCGATTGCAGACATCAGTTGGCACAAATTGATTAGTTTCACATCAAGAACTTTCGCCTGGAGGCATGCCAGGCTTTTTCAAGATGAACCATGATTAAAAATTCAAGGCTTAAGTACTTTCTAGCCCAAATCATGTGACTAGAGTAGCAACTAATAAAATATGCAAATCAGATGTTAAAGTGCCAACAGCAATTCATTCATTCAATGAAATTATACAATGTCTAATAACCCACAAAATTGTACTAAATAATGTAAAAACATGTGTTTAAATTACATCTCGTAATAAAACATGTATGACTGTTTTATAAAGCTACAAACAAGCTTAAAAAACTTAAAAACAGTCTTAAAAAAATATTTTTATGTCTAAAAAATCTATTAAGAACTATTGGTTTCTAAGACCTCTGTTAATCATATGAAAAGTTAACCAAAGTTTGAAACATCCACTCAAAACAAAATGTTGTCCAAAATAACTGGCAATGAACAACCCATCTAAAAATGTTTTTATAATGAACAAAATCATAACTTGGCCCTCCTCAGTTTCAAAACACTCATAATACTAATACTGTCATTTAAACCAGGAGGCTTAGTTGCGTTCAACTTGAGCTGCCACAACAGTTCCTTGTGTTCAAGTCGGGTTTCCCAATCACCCCCTCTACTGTCATGTAGGACTTGCTCTAGGATTAAAAATTTAAGTTGCATATTAGGGCATGTGCTAAGATGCTTAAAAAAGCATTGTTTTCCTTTTTCTTGGAAACATCATAAAGATGCTCATATATCCTTCTCCTAAGGGTTCTCTCAGTTTTACCCACATAAAAACTGGAGCATTGAGTACAAAAACCTAAACAGACAGCTCCTTTCGTACCATAGTTGTAATGGTGTTCAGCCCTGAATTTAAACCTCCTAGAGGGAATGAAAAATGAACTGTCATTATGCACATAAGGGCATTGCTTACATGAACCACACTTATACGTTCCAAGTTTCGAATAAACCCTATTATTGTCCACACCAGGTCTGATCTCAAAGAGACCCTTGAGGTTCGTGTCCCTTTTCCTAATAAAATGGGGATGCTCCTTAACAATCTGTTTGAAATCATCATGTTGTACCAAAATTGGCCAATATTTTTTAATTGATTGTTCAATTTGTAAGGAATCACCAGAAAAGGTATACACAAAACTGTTTTGGTATTCAATCTGTTCCGATAGTTTTGAAAGAATGCCACCAGATGCCCCCTCACCTAACAGAGGGCAGTAAATAGCCTCCCTACCAGCAGTAACCTCCTCAACCAAATTACTTACTAAGTGTGCTGGGTAACCCCTTTCATCAAAAAGTTGCTTTAGCAAGTTAACCTCTTCAAGAAAAAGCTCCATTGTGCTACACATCCTTGAAGCACGTATAGGTTGACCCTTCACAATACCCTTCTTCTGGTGGAAGGGGTGGCCACTGTTGAAATATAGGTAGGAATTAGAAAAGGAGTTTTTTCTATATATCTTAGATTGGAAAGTACCATTACTGAGATCTTTAAGAAGGGCAACATCAAGATAATGCAAATAATCATTATTTACTTTGTAAGTGAAAGATAGAAAGAGAGTGGTAGAATTGATGTAAACCGTAAAGTCTAAGAATTGATCTAAAGAGCCATCCCATAACAAACAAATATTGTCCGGGTATCGTTCATAGTGGGTGATATGTTGAACCCAATGCGTGGAAAAAGCAAATTTATTTTCCCAGTGGTGTAACACTATGTTTGCATAACTAGAAGCACAAGCCGTGCCCATTGCTACACCCTTTTTCTGTTTGTAAGTGTCACCCTTAAAATAAATGAAATTGTTTTCTAGGACAGTCTCCATAAATTCAACCAGTAAACCAATTGTGTTAGACCCTAACCCAGATTCAGCAGCTAGAATATTGTTGAACCATTCCAGCCCTACAGCATGAGAGATACTGGGGAATAATTCAGCTATGTCAATAGTGGCCATTAAAAGCTCTGGTTTATAGAGATTTTGCTGGATGCCTGAGAAAAAGTCCCATGAATCTTTGCAAACATGAGGTAAAGTGAAAGCAAATTTGTTGATGGTAAAATCAATGAATTTTCCTAAGGGCTCTGTTATTCCCCCAGCTCCTGAGACAATAGGTCTAAAGTTCAAAGGGTCTAAGCCCTTGTGTGTCTTGGGAATTCCGAAAATTGCAGGTATCCTTGGGTTTCTAACATAGAGATAATTATATAGTTTTTCATTTATCACACCCTGTAATAAATGATCCATGAGTAAATAAGAAATTTTAGAATGTGCTAAATTCAATTCATTCCTAGAAACCAGTTCATAGCGCTCAGTATCCTGCAACATATTGTGAATGTGGGTGTCGTATATCATGTTATACATTAAAACTACGCCTCCACCCTTATCTGGCTTCATCACCCGAATGTCTTCATCACCAAGCCTCTTGATTAACTGACCAAGTTCTGGTCTAAAATTAACTGATGGTATGTGAGACCTGTTCAAACAAAAGTCTCTTAAATCTGCCTCCACCAAACCTACAAATAATTTTAACAGTGGGTTTAAGGGTGGGTTAAATGTGCTAGGCCTAGAAACTTTGGTTAACTTTTCATATGATTAACAGAGGTCTTAGAAACCAATAGTTCTTAATAGATTTTTTTAGACATAAAAAGAATTTTTTAAGACTGTTTTTAAGTTTTTTAAGCTTGTTTGTAGCTTTATAAAACAGTCATACATGTTTTATTATGAGATGTAATTTAAACACATGTTTTTACAATTTTGTGGGTTATTAGACATTGTATAATTTCATTGAATGAATGAATTGCTGTTGGCACTTTAACATCTGATTTGCATATTTTATTAGTTGCTACTCTAGTCACATGATTTGGGCTAGAAAGTACTTAAGCCTTGAATTTTTAATCATGGTTCATCTTGAAAAAGCCTGGTATGCCTCCAGGCGAAAGCGCTTGATGTGGAATTTTTTATCATTTCATTAAAACAGAGTTTTATTTCAGTCATTTTGAATTTTTTGTTCCTGTTGAGCCTTTGGATACATCATTTTGTTCTTGGTCTGGTTTGGATCTAATTTGGTTTTGGTTTACAAATTGATTAGTTGTTGAATATAGAAGTATTTTAGATTAGATATGTGGTGGCTGTGTTATGATGTCTGTTGCATACATGCTTTCTATCTGCCATCCCAGGCTCATTTGCTTTCTTGTCGACTTCGTAGTGATGGGACTACATTCTTTATCTTCCTGTCAACATCAATGTTATATTTATTTGTTTACCAGGAAAATCTGACTGGGACAAAGTCTATTTTCAGCAGAGGCCCAGGGAGAAACACTCCAGATGCATGTCTTTGGAATGTGGGAGGAAACCCCTGCAAACACAAGGAGGACATCCAGACTGCACAAGAGGCATCCCAGCTGAGAATTGAACCAGAGAACCTCATGTTGTGAAGTGACAATGCTAACCACTGCATCACTGTGCTGCCCTTATATTTATGTATATCATACTTTACCTCTTGGATTTTGCTCTGCAATGTTACACTGCACTGAATCGTCAAAAGCAATTTCAAAAGTAATATAAATAGATGTGCGGGAAAACTTGTACAATTCAAAATGATTATGGCAAAAATTATTGCTTACAGTGGGGTACAACTGCCTGTTGTAGGCAGATATTAAAATTTTGCAATTTATGAGTTCAGGGCTTCAAAGAATGCCATAAAAGAGCATGTTATAGGAGTGAGTAGGATGGCAAATAAATAACATATTCTATTATGTACAATCTGAATTTACTGAATGGGAAAAGTGAGGGAAGCACTGCCACATTGTTGTCTTTCAGCTTTTCCCGGTTAGGGATCACCACAGCAGAACTCCCGTCCACTAATGATTGGCAGTAGATTTTTCACTAACGCCGAGGTGCCAGCTCGACGTTCAACCTTCAACGAAGGCACGCCCATTTACACATGTCTTTCAAACGCCCACCCAACCGCGGGGAGGACATGCAGACTCCACACAGAAGTCACTCCCTGCCCTCCAGCCAAGAATCGAACGGAAGAACCTCTTGCTGTGAGGCAACAATGCTACCGCTGCACCACCGCGGAAGCACTGCCACATTATTATATTTTATTCTACTGCACATTGTACTGAATCACAGAGATTAGGAAATGCAACAACTTATAGTTTATTTCTGATACAAACATCAAAACTTATGGGTACTCATAATGCGGGATTTGTGAGAAGAGATCTGTTAGGATTAGGACTGACCTTACAGGTACACTGACTGTTCAGCACATAAATCTTCACAGACTTCCAAACTGCTTCATATTCCCATAATGCACTGCAGAAACAGATGAATCCAGTGCTGGCCCAAATGAAAGAAACAGATAAGGAGAAAAAAAGTAAGCGGATGGATGTTGGAATTTGCCCTGCTGCTAAAACTTTTCTTACAGTTCCTTTCAACATTATGGTGAGTGCTTATAGCTTTCTTCTCTGATACTGAACAGCTCTGGCTGCAGAAGCAGTTAAGCTAGAGCCCACAAGCTGTTTGTAGCTGATAACCATGGCCACATAGAAAGAAGATGAACCAGAAGCCACATCTGGTTTGTAATGTTTGGAAAAGGTGTTCAAAAACAAATCAGTGTAGTCCAAGAAAGCATTAAAGACAAAGGCAGTAGATATAGAGATAGCTTGGGGTGTATGTACTCTCTAGAACATACCTACAGTATTTTTCCATATTTACCATAAATAGAGACAACTTTTATGTCTTTATTTTTTTAACTATTAACTAGGTAAAATCTGTTAGTTACAAGCATCTTGTCAGAGTTGACACAGGAGCATTGCTTGGCTAAATGACTGGTTCAGACTCACGCAGGAGGCAAACAGAAATGGAAGAGATCAAACCCTCAATAACAAGGTGAAGTTTGTTAGAATTTCAGAGCCTTGATTCTAAGTATTAAACTGCCCAGCTGAATAAATGCAACAAACAGTTTGTCATTTTTTAATGGTCTCTGTCCTTACTACAAGCATCTTCAGTAACATCTTTTAATATCAAGGTTTTTATCCTGAAGCTTAAAGCTGCTTATTACATAAAAATGTCACATAGTAGCTCAAAACAAGTGTTTTCTGCAGTGAGCAAGCACTCCCTCATCCTGCCTTGGATAAGGAGTTAGTTCCTCACATCCCCAACCTTAGACATACTAACTCTATGGTTGTACAGCACTGGGGACAACAGAATCTCCCCAAAACAGTGCACAGCAGTCTGAAGTAATCACTTGTTTCACTCTAACAGAAGTGATCAAATGATTTACATGCACTTAGTCATTGTTGAGGCATTGGGAAGTCTCTCTACATAGCATCTGAGCTAGCCATGTACATCCAAATATTGGAAAAGATACTCTGTTTGACAGATTATTTTAAGAAGAAAACTGCCACATGTGCTGACTGGTTTAGTTTGACCCCAATAAGTTAGCTCTGCTCAATAGGGGGGGGGGGGTAATGACCTCACCATGACCCAGTGGCTCAGCAAATAATTTACTCACCTTTGATACTGAGAAGATCAAAAAGCATTGGTTTCCATTCCAACACCAGGTACTTGGATTCATTACTCAGTAGTGACACTGGCATAAGGGGTGGGTGTTGTAATCTGACACGCCATCTTCAGATGAAAGATTAAAAAGAGGTCCCATCTTCCTGAGTTGATACAAAAGATCACATGACACTTAGTAAAAACATTATGGTTACTTTATTTATATATCTACATGAATATTTACACAACAAGCATTTACTAACATATTTGCATTTACACATTTTTATTGCTTATGCTTTCTTACTTCCTTTACATCCTCTATCACATTTCCTACATTCAAAAACTAATTTACTTTGCCATTTCAATTTGTACACATTGTCTATTGTATGATTTCTCAGAACACCTCCCATTCTAAATAAGCTATAACCGTGCAAACAAAATGAAATCAGTACCTTTAACTTCTTTCTCATGGTTCTTTTCATATTTTTGATATAAAATTATTTTCATATTTACTTCTCTCAGTACATTTTTGTTAAATACAGTACAGCCTCCTCTTTTACAAGTCAAAAAGCCTTTACTGCATACCCTTCGAATAAAAATAAATTTTCATTGCTTTTTTTTAATTTTTCATTAACCTCTTAAGTGGTAATCTTTTAACAGAAATCCTATTCCAATTTTTTTCATAACATTTCTGTCTTCTTACTACAGACATTATTTTATTCTTCTCCATTATCTTCCTTATCATTAGGCAAATAATGTTCTTGCATTTGTATGCACTATAGAAATATGGCCATTTATATAAAGGGTCAAATTAAGGCCAAAATGGCAATTATAGCTCTACAAAACATATTATTTCCAAAATAGTGATTTTATAACAAAATTGTAATGATCATTTCTTTTCAGGGAAACAATTATAGAACCTATGACAAGTACAAAAGTATGTATTATCACATCCAATCTAACAAGAGTGTACAGTTTAATATAAAGGTGAGATTTTTGACTTATTATAAATATTGTAGCATAACATTTTTTATTATTTTTTATTAAATTTGAGCTGCAGTTCCCATATTTTTTTCCTTAAAGCTAGGACCATAAGCTAAAGCTATCTTTTACGCAGGTACCCAATTATAATATTCAGAAGACTTGATAAGAATATGTTAAACCATTTTGGAGATGCAGCCCTTTCAGAAAAGGAATACAAAATCACCAACACTAACCAATAATAGGGACACAACCTTCTTGAATATGATTGAACTGTCATTTATTATTCCTACGATTGGCAAATTTGCTTTCACTTTGGAAAGATAAAAATAGTTTTGACATTTGCTAACAAGCACTGCATATGGTAAATGTGATAGCTCTCTGACTCATAGCAAAAAGGGAGGCATACCTAAAATTCTGGCCCAGCTCTGTTTTATAGAGGGTTAAAGCCCTGTAACATAGATAGCCTGAGTTTGAATAACACTTGGCTGGAAACAGCTCTCACTCTTTAAGAATTGAATAGATCACAAGTGGGTTGATAGCTGACAGGAAATGGGGATGAAAAAAAGATCACTGTCTCACAGCCCAAAAGGGACAGGTTCAGTCCTCCAGTCAGTGCAGAGTTTGTATGTTCTTCCTATATCTGCATGGATTTTCTATGGTTATTGTGGTTTCATCCCAGAAATGTGTTGCATTACACAAATATACACCCAAGTTGCAAAAATCTTCTTTGGTGTGTACAAAAAGTATCTGTATTGAAAAACCACAAACATCAACCCTCCCAAAAATTAATAGTTTCAACAGCTGTTTAATAAAGAGACAATTCAAAAAGGCAAACCAGTTTCTCTTACTTACATCTTCAGTGTCATCTTTCCAAACCCCCCTTCCATTGCCAATCGCCCCTCAATCATATCACCCAGTCCATCACTGTCTGCCCTCCATTCTGGCTTTTCCACACAATCCAGATTACCTTTTCTTCCTTTTATCACTGATTGTCTTACTGTTTGGGTTTTATCCTGCATTTATTCATTCAACACTTCCTAACTAGGCAAGGCTGCCCTTTGATAACCGTGCAGGAAATTATTACATGGTCTAGGGGATGCTAGATCCCCAGAAGCTGTGGAGGTCCTAGATGTTCTAGGGTACACTTCAGAGTTTTTAAGCATCATTTTTCATGTAGTGATGGCCTGAAAAATCCTGATTAAGGAAAGAAATTCAGTCATATTCTTCAATTTAGATTTTTTCTGCAGCCTTTCAATACACCCTAACTGACCAGGACTGTACTGTAATAACTATGGAGGAAATAACAGATTTAAGCTGGAGATCTGGGGTCTACTAGGTCCCCCAGAAGTTGTGAATGCTGTACATGCTAGAAGTGCATTTTAGACTTTTTTTCCAATCTTTTGATCAAATGGTGGTCTGAGCAAAATATCGATTAAGGAAAAAAAAATCAGTGTTTTTCTTGAATGTTGTTTCATCCTGCAGCCTTTCAGTTAAGTATAACTGACCAAAATTACAAATGGAGGACATAACTGCATTAAGCCAGGGGTCTGAGGGGTTGCTAGGACCTCAGATGTCATGGTGGGTCCTGAATACTCTGAGGTGCTTTATAGAGCTTTTTAATACACCCTGTTTCATCCAATGATGGACTGAAAAACTCCTGTTAAGGAAAGAAATTCATTCTTATTCTTCAGCTCTGCTTTTTCTGCATCCTTTCAACACATCCTAACTTACCAGACCTGCATTGCAATAACTGTGTAGGTAAGTGGGGGATATGGGAATCAGAGGTTCTAGATGCTCTGAGGTAAATTTTAGAGCTTTTTTTACAAACATTTTGATAAAATGATGACCTGAACACAAATTGAAAGAAATTCAGTGTTATATATGTTATTGATTTCAGGGAAGAAATAAGTTGTATCAAAGACAATGCTCAAAACCAAGATAGTGCAGTTCTCAATAAAATGAAAAGTCAAATGTTTGTGAGGATTCAAAAATCATATCTGAGAATAGTACCTACCTCTCTACTTTCCCATTTGAAAAAAAAAAAACAGTTACCATCTGTGTATCTCCCTCTAGTGTTAGACTGGGATGAAAGTGAAGACATAATTGGCCACAGTCATTTATTTCAAGTCGCTGCTGATACACAACATGCTTCCTCACCCCTTCTCACAAAAGACAACCATACAACTGTCTTTTAACCTCTTTATCACACCAGGATGAAACTGAAACAAAAACCAAATAAAATATAACCTATTTCAATTTGTTGCTGTAATACATCTAAATAACATGCCTCCATACAGTCAAAAAATATAGGCACCTACATACGCATCTGATATTTGTGAGGAGAGTGAAAAAAAATGATCCCGACAATGCCTCCAACTTGTTGCTCCTAGTTAGCACACTGCTGCTATACAAATTATAATGATCATCTGTGGACATTTCTGAAGTTAAACAAATAATGACAACACCATTCTCAGCCCAAACAAGCTATAATGACCTGTTCTCTGAGGTTTGGGAAGAAAATTAAATAAATAAGTGCACTGTCTCCAGCCCCACAATGAAAACTAGAATGACTTTCTGTGCTCACCTCTGAGAAGGACCAGTTTTAGACTAGGTGGGGTTGAGGACTGATACCAATACTAAGCCTTCATCAAAATCCATTCATACAGCCTTGGAGTGTGGGGACCACCATGTCCCCAAAAACTATAAAGGTCTTGATGGTCTGTGAAGCATTTTATGTATTTTTTGAAGATGATTTAAACTGGGCAAGCAGGTAAGTTACTTTCATCTAGACAGCTCCCACCCCCAAAAGACAATTACAGCTACCTCTGTGTTCAAGTTATACATCTGATTGTGATAGAAGAGGCTGTCCATGCAATATAGTTCACTTTTGCTCCCCTTAGTTGCCACATATGAAAGTACTCCAAGCTGCTTTAAATGGTTTATATTTGTCATGCAAAGCCAAAATAATGAGCAACAAACAGCAAACAGCTAGTCATTTTTCACTACAGATAGCCCAAACAGGCATAGCTACTTTGTCTGTACATATCTCAGAAGTCCAGTTAAGTAGTCCATCTTACTTCACACAAATTTAGACTAGTCGTACAAGCCAGATAGTGGTTAGATAAAATGAGCAAAGAACAAGAGGTCAGCTACTTTCAGGAAACAACTCCAACCCCTATTCAGAAGTTATTGCTACTTCCACATGCTCTTCAGATGTTTGTAATAACAAACAATGGCAATGTATTGTATTTCAGCCCTGTGAACTCCCATGCCAACAGTAGCCAGACATTAAAAGTATTCCAAGTTGCTTCACACAAATCACACTAATCACACTAATCCTCCAAATGCACACTAGTCCTGCAAACCCAGAAAGTGAATGTTTAAAATCAGAAAAACAACAAGAGGGACAGTTACTTTCTACACACAGCTCTCACTTGCATCCAGCAGTTAAAGCTAAAAGTGATGGCCGTGTATTTTATTTCAGCTTTGTTCCATGGTAAGAGTTGTCACACATTAAAGTAGTGTAAGCTACTTCACAAAAATCCCAGTAATCCTACAAATGCACAATAGTCCAACAAAGCCAGACAGTGACTGCTTAAAGTGAACACACAGCAAAAGGGTCAGTTACTTTCAGCAGACAGCTCCTCCTCCATCCAACATTTATAGCTACTTATGTCTGCAATTCAGATGATGGTGATAAAAATAATGGCCATGCATCGTGTATCTGTATTACTTCATACAAACAGTAGTCACATATTACAGTATTCCAAGCTGCTTCACGCAAATCTTAATAGTTCTGCAAATTCACACTAGTCCTGCAAAGCCAAATAGTGACTGTTAAACTGAGCAGGCTACAAAAGGGTGAGTTACTTTCTACACACAGATCCAAATACACATTCATCCTGTAAAGCCAGACAACAACTGTTTAAAAATAAACAGGTCAGTTATGTTATACAGACACCTCAATGCGTGTCACTTTACACACTTAGTAGAACAGTGATTATTTGTACCTTGACAGCTACTGTAGTTTAAGAAAGCACGTGGGGGAGGGCAGTGTTAAGCAAGTTCAGTTATGTGCAAGTCATGAATGTGCATGCAGTTAGACTCATGTTGGTGGTAAAATAAACTGCTGTTAACCCGCAATCTGTGTCTCCACTGGTCATTCTACATAGTGTCAGAAGTGGGATACCAACTAAATATCATCCAAGTGTAATGAATGAGTTAAGTTCAAAAGGTAAATGTATATATTTTGATGGCATGGCAGACAGATTTTCCAGACCTGAACCACTGCTATTTGATGGAAATGTTGCAGAGAATTGGCATATGTTTGCACAAGAATATGATATTTTCATAACAGCTGCATATTCAGATAAAGACGCATGCGCAATAGCATTTCTACTTCTCAATTTGACAGGCGCGGAGGCTATTGAGCGAGAGCGTTCTTTTGTATATGCACCTACTGTATATGCAGGAAATGGATAAATCCACCATGTCATTGCTCAGGCTAAGACCCATGAAGATCCAGAGTGTAAATTTCAATGGAGAGATATAAATTCAATACGAGAAATCAAATACCTGGTGAAACTATGGAAGCGTATGATACTGACTAAGAAATAAAGCAAATACATGTAGATTTGGGGATCTACAAGCCCCCTTGTATGTGGCATTAATAATGACACATTAAGAAAAATTCTACTACATTATAGTGAGTTAACATTGAGAAAAGCTATTGAAATTTTCCATGAACTCACAGAAAAACATGCCAGTATGCTTGCTATATCTGCTGCTATGACTATTGACAGTGTGCAATGAGAAACTGAGACAATACAACCTCATAAGTGTAACTCGAAGTGTTGTGCCATACTACCCACCATTGTCAATTGTCACAATTGTGGGGGAAATCATAAATTTAAATGAGAGAAGTGTTTAGCCAATGATCAACAGTGTCATAAATGTAAAAAATGGAATCATTTCAAAATGTTCTGCAGATCGACACAGACTCATGATAAAATTTATCCGACAAGAAATGTAAATTAAATTGAGACTGTAGCAGACCCTGATGGCAGTGATGAAATTTTTTATGACAATGGTATTTCTGTGGTTGATGCGATTGTCGACACGGTGGACTCTCACTTGTTAGCAAAGAGTGAAATATTTTGTATCGTGCAAATTAATGGGAAGCCAGTACAGCTTAAAGTAGCCACTGGATCCAAATATAACATTATAGCAGCAAAAGCTTATGCAAAAGTAAAAGCTGGAGAGAACCTAGACTCAACAAGGAGCACAAAGCTAGTTGCTTATGGTGGTGAAGTAATTCAGATGGACTGTGCTGTAGTCCTTCTTTGTCATTCTGCAGGTGACCATTATGATTTACAATTCTATGTAGTTCAAAGAGATGTACAGCCATTAATAGGCCTAGAAGACAGCCTAAGAATGAGTTTGATTTTGCTCAATAAAGAACTGCATAATTTGAATACAAACAAAAATGGCAGTTTTTCACAAAGTGTCTTTGAAGAATGTACTGACACATTCAAAGATGAACTTGGAAAGCTTCCAGTAACATATTCCATGTAAAGTAAAAGCAGAACTAGACAGAATGGTAAATATTTGTATATACTTTGTATAATTTTGGAAAGTTGGTAGAATAAAATGTTACCACCATGTATGTCACTGACAAGTCTTGAACCCAGGACCCTATGCACTAGGGTCAGAGCAACATACCACTATGTCAAATCAGTAGTTTCCTATAAAAATAGAAAGACTGAAACTTAAAGGCTATCATTTAGTGAATTCAGTTTTCATTTCTCACCATAGCTCTCAACCTCTTAGCACAAAAAACCTGGACAAACAACAAAGCCAATAACTCCTAGCACAACAAATTTGGACAAAGCTCAGAAATGGTGGTGGTCAGGGACTTTAGGCTCTTTTTACCCTTTCCCTTATGTACAGGGTTTGCGCCACCAGGTGTATTACATGGGGGCATTTTCACACACACACACACACACACACACACACACACACACACACACACACACACACACACACACCTACCTTTCGGTTAATCCAAACCTGGCTGCTGGTCCAAATTAACTGAACGGTTGTTCATGCAATGAGTGCTGGAGTGCTTCATGCATTGTAAATCCAAAACATTCATGCATTGCAAATCCAAAACGAGCATCCAAATCTGCTGGAGTGCTGCTATTAATTCCCCTGTAAATTCAAAATGAGTGCGCTGTCCAAATCAAATGTGGCCTGCTGTTGCTGTTAATTCTGTGAATGGAGAGCTGCTGCTAAATGAACGACTGTAATCCAAAGCGAGTGAGATTTCCCGCTCGCATTTGCAGCCAGACCAGCCGGAAATGACAATGTCATTGCGCATGTGATGACATCAGCTCCAACAGCATGGTGTTTAAATAAATCGGAAATGAAGGGGTGCCAATCAGGAATTGTGGCATCTTTTCATTTTTACCCCAAAACTCGGTAAAAAATGAGTAATTTGGCATGGTTGAGAGGTCTGGAACACGCTGATATACACAGCTCCAGCACGATTGCAATGTATGATGTTAAAGCTACAAAAGTACACCTTTACTATTGTCTACATAAAAGGTAAACACATGTATTTTGTGGGTCTATATTACATAGTCGAAGTTCCATAACTTCGACTGACATATGTTCAATCACAAATGTCCGAAGTTATGGAACTTTGAGTATGCATAAAAAAAAAAAAAACAAAAGGAAAAAGAAAATAAAAGGGTATATGCAGGGGGACAAGTCCCCCTGCACCCCCCACACCCCCCGATCTTTAAATATACTAACTCTGAGGTTGTGCTACAGTGCAGTGAAAGAAATTTTTCTTTACATATACTCTTTTATTATCTTTTACGTTTTTTTTTTTTTTATGTTTTTATATGTAGTCGAAGTTCCATAACTTCGGACATATGTGTTCGTATATATATATATATATATATATATATATATATATATATATATATATATATATCAGTCTAAGTTATGGAACTTTGACTATGTAATATAGACCAGTATTTTGCTGATGCCTTGTCACACGCACCAAAAAAGATGATGGAACAACATGAATGAGACAGTTGACTTTGAAGTCATGGAACTCAGCATTTCATCATTGTGGCTTGATAAGTAAAAAATAACAGTCACACTGCTAAAGACCCAGTTCTGGGTATAATCAGCTGAGGCTGGCTGATATGTCAAATAAATTTGCCACTTGAAATTCATCAGTATTTCCCATGAGCTCATAATGGAAGATGGCATCATTATGAAAGGGCCAAAAGTAGTATTTCCTAAATCACTGCAAAAGGACTATATACAAATTCTGCACAGAGGCCAGCTAGGCACTTAATCAACAAAAAGAAAGTTAAGAGGCATTATGTTCTGGTCCTCAACATCCACAGATATTGAGAGAGAGACATTTTTATGTTCAGTCTGAAACAGTAATAAACCACATCAACAAAAAAAAAAACTCTTCATCTACACCCAATCCCTGATTTACCATGGTCAACAGTAGCAGTAGATATTTTTGAAAGGCATGGTCACCATCTCAAAGACTGATGTCAAGACAAACACAAACAACTTTTCCAATCAGCAAACAGCTGTTTTACCTCAAAGAGTAACAAGGTAGGCAATGCTCAGCTATCGAAAAAGTATCATTCACAGAAGTTATTTTATGACAAAACCAGTAGGCCTCTCCGACCATTGTTGCAGGGTGATGTGGTTAGAATGCAGACTTCAAAAGGTCATGATCATGTAGGTATTGTGAAGGACATTTGTGCTGAACCAAGGTCCTATATAATTCATTCCGAAGGGGCAGACTACAGAAGAAATTGCAGACACATTTTGCCTCTCCCAGAACCAAAACCACAACAGACCGAGTGTACTGGTGATTCCAATTCTTTGAGTGAATTGCCAGCCAATAGACTGCTTCATTCAAATAGTCTTGAAATTCAAAGTAATGCTTTGGTACAGAATAAACATCTGAAGACAGTTCCTGTTCCTAATTCAAATCAAAATCTGAATGTGACACAGCGGGAAGAAGATGCAAACCCAATCCTGAATATACACAGTGAACTGGACTTGAAATTGGACAGGCCATGTTGAACTGTTAATATAATGTTTAATTCTAGAATGCGTTTAAAGAAAATATTAAAGTATGTTTGTTCATGTATTTCAACTCAAGAACAAAGTTAAAGAGGGAGAATGTAGAACAGTTAAGGAAGCACGTGAGGGAGGGGTGGGGTTAAGCAAGTCCAGTTATGTACAAGCATGCAGCTAGACTCATGTTGGCTGTACACTAAATCTCTGTTAACTCACAATTTGTGTCTCCACTGGTCATTCTACATACTCTGCAGGGTACACTGTAGAAACACTATTTAAAATGTGAAAACAAACAAGACTTTATGCCACTAACTAGTTAAAACTTGCTTTTAATACCCCACAGGGTGCATTGCACTGTAGCAAAGTCCACCCACACCCTCTAGTTAGCCATAACCTCCACTGCTGTAACAGATGGACAGCATATTGTCTAATGGGGGCCTGCCTCTCCCCTGCAATCCCTACCACAGAAGCAAAAGGCTCTTCAAAGTGTGCTAATAAAAGTTATATATATATATATATATATATATATATATATATTGGGGGAATGCAGGGAATGGCAGCCCCCTTGCTGCATATTGACATTCCTCTTTCGATATTAGTCATTCAAAGCTACACCCAAGCATGGGAAAACAATGTGGGGTGTTTAAAGTATGTTACATTGGTGGTGCAGTGGTTAGCGTTGTCACCTCTCAGCAAGAGGTTCCCTGGTTTGATCCTTGGCTGGGGTGCCTTCTGTGCAGAGTCTGCATGTTTTCCCTGTGGTCGAGTGGGTTTCCTCCTGGTGCGCCGGTTTCCTCTCACATCCCAAAGACATACTGTAGGTGGATTGGACACTCTAAATTGGCCCTAGGTGTGAGTGCGTGTGTGTGTGTGCCTTCTGTGGAAGGTTGGGTGCCGGGCTGGCAACTCGACACTGTAAAACTCCACTGCCAATCATGAGCAGACAGGTGATCCGCTGTGGAGACCCCTAACCGGGAAAAGCCGAAAGAAGAAGACATTGACAACTGTTACCCCCAACTAGCAATTAAAGCCAATTCTGTGTGCACTTCAGTGTTTGTGATAAGAAATAACAGCCATGAATTGTATATCAGTTCTAATCCAGGAAATAGTAGTCACACATTAATGTATTCCAAGTTGCTTCATATGAATCACAGTAGTTGTACAAATTCAGGGTAGTTCTGCAAAGCCAAATAGTGGCTCTTTAAACTGAGAAAACAACATGAGAGTCATTTACTTTCTACAGGCAGCAGTCATCCCAACACATAGCTAAAAATGATAGCCATGAACTGCATTTCAGCTTTGTGCCATGGAAAAGGTAGTCAAACATTTGAATGTTTCAAGTTCCTTCCCACAAATCACAGTAATCTTGCAAAGTCAGAATAATGAGCAAAAAGCAGCCATTAATCATATTCTTCAACAGAAAGGCCAGCATTTTCCTGTTCCTCAAATTCATTTAGTTAGTAGAATAACAGATTATATCAGACTGCATCTGAGGAAAAAGAAGCACAGAACTCCTATATTTGACATTTTTGAGTGACTGTAATCCTCAGTGGTTTACCACGAAATAAAGAAAATATGAGGGGAAATACCCCTTAACCTCTCAGCACAAGAAATATGAAAGAAGTTAAAGTAATGGCGGGATAAAGGCCCGAAATCAGGGACAGATGTAAAAAATGTTCTTTTAAACTTAAAAAATTGCTAGATTAACAGATTATTTTTCTGAAGGGTAAGACTTCTGAAAGATAAATGTCATTATTTAGTGATTTCTGTCCTTAGTGATTTGCCAGAAAACTACAAATTTCATGTATTCCTTTGTCTGTAAGGCTTTGGCCATGTCTGAAGAGGGTCTTTGGACCAATGGATGAATCCAATTAACAAATGGTAAAATGAAATAACATAAAAATAATATAAAATAAAATCTGGAAACTGCAGTTTATGAGCTGGCCTACTCTACTAACTAGTGACTGTTTTGATTATATACACTATCACTGATGGCTCAGTCTATTTCTGTGTTTTGTGGGACTTTGAGTCATCATAAACTGTGCACAATATTATGTTGCTTGTTTTGCTCATGTGATGACTATCACCAGGTCTGATTATATTGGCATAACAACTTGCTTAAATATCTGTTGTGATTTTGCTCAATTTTTGTAACAAACTTACTACTGACATGTTAGCTTTCAGTCAGCAGTCACCTGTTTTAAGTTATTGTTTAGCAGGGTCATTGTTTTTTTTTTTTTTTTTTGCTTCTTTCTGTTGCTGTCATCCTGAATAAGTACTTCATGGCAAACTTTAGCATCTTATATACATAATTATTTTTCAGTCGTTATTTTTTTGGCACTTTGTTATTGTTGTTGTTATTATTGTTATTATTATTATTGGCATTTGTTAGAGGAGGCACACTGGCACAGCAGATAGTGTTGTAACCTCACAGCAAGAGGTTACCTGGTTCAATTCTTAGCTGGGGTGCCTTCTGTGTGGAGTTTGCATGTCCTTCGTGTGTTTGCGTTGGTTTCCTCCCACATTCCAACAACATGCAGTAGGTTTATTGGACACTCCAAATTAGTCATAGGTGTGAGTGTGTGGCATGGAAGAGTGACTGGCGTAGGGCTAGCCACACTGTGCTATGAACCTTGACTCTAGATGATTGCCACTGTTGAAGTAACACACCAACCCCATAGGCAAAAATGAGAAAAAGGAGTTGAGGATGGATGTATGGATTTTGTTATTCATCTGTTCAACTTTATGTGTGTATAAAGTGCTTTGGAAAAAACAAGAAAATTAACTTGAACTTAGAAATAGAGGCATTTCAGTAAAGTCATTTGTAGATGTGGAGCTTCTCATAGTTACAGAAGGAATCCTGCCTGGTAAAGTATTTCCACAACAACATACACTACTGTTGACATCAGTGACAGTGAGGCAAATCTCACTGTGTATATGTGACT
The DNA here is from genome assembly GCF_019279795.1 of Protopterus annectens. Lineage (NCBI taxonomy): Eukaryota > Metazoa > Chordata > Ceratodontiformes > Protopteridae > Protopterus > Protopterus annectens. The sequence goes on from NC_056737.1 coordinate 892,223,186, forward strand.
AAGAGTACATGACACTGGATGGCACTGTGCAGACCACACACGGCTAGGAAGGTTCAAACCAAGAACATAGAAAAACACAGGAAAGATATGTCACAATGAGTATGGAGTTCCAGGGCTATATGTTAAAGTCGGACTACAGTACAAAAATGGCAAGTTCCTGGGCATACAGCTAACTGCATCTGATAACCCATGGCTAGAGTACAAAAATGGGGGAGAATCTGTGCACTGGATTAACTGCAGCTGATATCCAGCTACATGTCAGGGGCCTGTGGCTATAGTTATGTGCATCCTCCAGGGTAACTTACATACCCACTGGCCTCGAATGTACAGGTAGTGACTTAGCAAGCCATGCATTCTACTTCAGACAGTGCAGATGGACATCACTGTTGCCCATGAATATACACCTGCTGCATCCCAGTAGTGGGTATTGACCACATCATGGTTAAAGGCACTCATTGGGGTCAGCACGTGGGATGACCCCTTCAAGGTGCAGGCACATTGTCCTATAGATCTACCCCTTCCCTGCTGCAGACTACATTAAGCCTCAGCATCACAAGATAAGTCAGTGGACACTGTCAGTGGTAATATCATGGAAGTTAAGGCATAGCACTGGAGGATGTGATCCTTGATTCTTTAAATCTCTACAACCTCCCAAAGTACGTGGTTATGGTGTTCACCTCCCATGACCCTACCCCATATTATAAATTTGTAGTTGCATGTTGTTGTCTCCCCCCATCTGTGCAAATGATGATGTCTAAGTCCAGCTCACCCTTTACCTTGTGCAGGGAGCATGATGTCTGTTTCACAATGGTGCCAGTCCATACACTGCTTTCCATAGCCTCAGAGTAATAATGTTTCCATCATTGTTTTTTGTGTTGTCTGTATCATGTCCCATAATTATAAACCAGACATTGCCTCTTTATCAGTGCAAAATGTAGTGCACCATCCTCTGCCTCAGCTGTGATACTCCTTACTGCTGCAAGTTCCCCCTGAATCTCCACTCTGTTCTTCTGCTGCTATGGCTGGTACTGCTTCAGCCATTAAACTACTGCTGTATGTTCCTCCCCTGACTTTCTGCTATGCTCTTCAGATGCTGTTATGGTCGGTACTACCTGAGCTGTGATACTCCTGCTACATGCCCCTTCCCCCCGACTCTGCACTCTGCTTTCCTGCTGCTGTTATGGCTAGTACTCCCTCAGCTGTGATACTACTGCTACGTGTTCCTCCCCTGATTCACTGTTATGTTCTCCAGCTGTTGCTATGGCTGGTACTCCTTCAACTGTGATACTACTGCTACATGTTCCTCCCCTGACCCTCTGCTATGTGCTTCTTCTGCTGTTATGACTTGTACTTCTTCAGCTATAATAATACTGCTACATGTTCCTCCCCTGACCCTCTGCTATGTGCTTCTTCTGCTGTTATGGCTGGTACTCCCTCAGGTGTGATACTACTGCTACTTGCCCTCCTTGACTCTAGACTCTGGTCTCCTGCTGCTGTTATGGCTGGTACTCCTTCAGCTGTGGTACTACTGCTACATGTTCCTCCCCTGATCCTTTGCTATGTGCTTCTTCTGCTCTTATGTCTGGTACTCCCTCAGGTGTGATACTACTGCTGCAGGTCACCCCCCCAACTCTCTGCTATCCTCTGCTTTGTCAGGTATGGAAGTCCCATTCATAAAGCTCACTAGCTGATCCAGTTAGTGTCACAATGCCATGTGGTGTGGCACAGCACACACACAACAACAGATTTTAATCTATATCTAGAGCTATAGATAGATAGCAGTATCTGTCTATATATGTATATATATATATATATATATATATATATATATATATGTATGTATTTATCTGTCTATTGGTTGATAGATAAATGCATACATATATATAGACTGTATTTTAATGCCCTCCTGAGATGTCTAGACACATCAGAAATGTCACGCCGACAGTGTAATACAGAATCCACTACATTCTGAGTTTCCCCTTGGTCTATGTTATAGGATATTATTTGCATACTGAAATCATCAACCAGGGTTCTAGGGTATATCTGGCAATACCTGAAACATGCAAAATGCTATATGTGGCCTGTTTCCTGATTGCTTGTCACCTCTGTCTAGATCTCTCTATATAGTATGTGTCCGCACATGCCAACCAGATGAGTCCTGTAGGAAGTCCCCTTGAATTAACTTTTGGTATAAGTCAGACATGCGTCAAAAGTCTGAATCATGCACACTACATGGGTGGCAGATGGACTTATAAATAATGCCATGGCCACTACAGTCCACCAGGCAGCTCAATAAATGGATGCCCTTCTTGTTGATGTGTCACAGGCTTTATAGACTAGTTGGGGCCTTGATAGCAGTATTTGTGCGATCTACAGCTCCTGGAATCTTAGGATAACGAGCTGTGTCATAAAAGGCCCATATTGGTTTGGTTCTGTCCTCCACTGTCTTGTGGAATTAGATATTCTCCACTACATGGCGTAGCATTATATCAAGGGACTAGTTTAGGATTCACAAGGCTATGCTAATATGATTACGGATACATGCCTTTGTATCTATAGGAATAGATGCACCGTGTATCTCCTTCACATGTGTTTCTGGATGAGGCAATTTAAATTGGTCTCTTAGAGTATTCCTACCTGTTTGGAAATAGCCAACAATCTGTTGGTTTGTAGCTGGAGTTATGCTAGTTACTGTCTGTAGTATAGCCCACAACACTGTGAACACTGGCTCCAACAGGAAATCCACATAGATACTGCTGTGTTACTCCTGCTGCTCTGCCTACATCAAAGTGGTATGTGGTACTGCACAACATGCCCTTTTTATATGTTTCTACCATTTTGGGTTCTGTCATTGCATAATATGTGTGGTTAATTGCATTGATTTGCTCATGTCCATATTATGATGCACTGACTAGGATGTACTGCAAACTGCACTGATTTTTACAATTGAGTGACTGCACTAGCTATGTTTTTTATTCAGTTACACTTGGTTATTATCCATGCTTAACTTGTGCAAGGCAGTGCAATGTATTACAAATTTATGAATCCAAGCCACTATTTTCATTTTAGTATTTTTATTTTGTTTCTCTTCCACAATATTATGTAGTAGTAGGCATGTACTGTATGCACTTCCCTTTATTATTTATTATTTATACTATAACAGAATTACATAGATCTTGTGAACTGAAGGTTATACTAATATGTTTGTATACCACTTTATTGTTTTGCAATGCATACACAGGAAAGATATGATAGCAAGATTTATGATGACTGCAGTACATTGTACCATAATGTAGAATGTCTGTTCGGCTATTGATAGCCATTAATTTAACATCTGTGGGATGGTAACCATTAGCTAGTAATCAAAGTGCAGTTCTTGTGTTCATTATTGGTTAGCAATTACAATCTGAAGAATGCGCAATTACAATCTAAAGAATGCTCACTCAGTGATTATCATTAACAGACTAGCCATTATTTCTTTCAACTATGATGCTACAAAAACTGGTATAGTGAAAAAATGCAGTGTACAATTTTATTTTTAAGTAAGTGATCAGAAGGTTTGATGTCTGCAGTGTTACAGTACAGGATCAGAATGTTAAATGAATTTCTAATGTTAAATAAAAGTGTGATACACCTGGTACAGAATAGTTAAAATATGTACTTGGAATGTATGGACTCTGTGAGACATGTATTTCAGACTGTTATACTAGACTACTTATGCTCATATCTCCAGCTAATGCAGTAGGCAATAACAATGTGTGACTGGTTACAACTAGAGTTTCTGGGTTCAGTCCTTACCTTCAGGAAATGGTCATGTGAAGCTTGGCATGTCCTCACTATGTCTATATAGTTACCCCAATTTACTCACACCTCCAAAGAAATATGCTTGCTGAGTGACTATACTAAAATGTCTATATATATCTCGATATATATATATATATATATATATATATATATATATATATATATATATATATGTATGTATATATATATATATATATATATATATATATATATATATATATATATATATAGGTTTACTATCAGAATCTGGAAGTGGACTTGGTCGAATGATTATATCATCGACCCACGTCAGTGAAAACTGACAGCCTCGTACTCCAGTAATGTCATAGTACAAATCTAATGCAATTTTGGGATGAGTGTTAACATGTGTTGAGATAGGGGCAAGATTTGTACTTCAACAATATCGGAGTTCGACATTGTCACAGTTAGACATCCGGACTTCGTTCAAAGTGGATTCAACTGAATACACTTCAAGATTCTAATTGTAAAATACATGTGTGTGTGTGTGTGTGTGTGTGTGTGTGTGTGTGTGTGTGTGTGTGTGTGTGTGTGTGTGTGTGTGTGCGTGTGTGTGTGTGTGTGTGTGTGTGTGTGTTGCTTTTAATCTTGCTTTTGTGGTCCAGGTTGCGGCTGAAAAGAAGTCTGAAAAGGACAAAGATATTTAGCCAGTTAACACATAAATAAGAATAATTTGCGCAGCTTACAGACTATAATGCCATTATGATCTATAAAGTGTATGTGCAACTTTGTACTCTGTGCTATAAAATTATGACATAGTGTGAGGAATTACAACAGATGAAAAGAAACTTGCATTTAGTCTGGGATAGTAAGTCACATTTTATTTAACCTTATCATATTGTCTTTCACTGCAGCACTTTATTAGAGAGTCATGACAATTCACTAGGTATAATGGGTCACTAGTTTGTTTCTGTCACCTTGAAGAACTAAAAAAATAAAATTGTTTGAAAGAGAATAGAGCAATTTACTTCATAAATTTAAATTTCATTTTATAGAACATGACTAGAAATATAAAGGGATAGTTCAGCAAATGAAAGTAGCATAGATAACCTCACAGTGCAAAGGAGACAGCAAAAGATGCAAGTAAAAAGGACATATCGAAAGAAAAGGCCACTTACAAAAATATAAAAAATTTTGTTTGTGTATTCCATATCTTTGGCATGAAAGCATTGTATGCTTGACCAACAAAATCAACATCCATCACTGAAAGAGTGGTTGAACCCTTGCAAGATGGCTCACTGATCGATGTGTTCTAAGGAAGCCAGGAAGAGTAAAGATAATTACTTAAGGAACTGCAGGATCCTACACCAAAACTGAATGCAATATAAGAATTCATACTGAAACAATGGAGAAAAAATACAAGAAAAAAATAGACAAAAATTCAAAAAATGTTTTTAGGAATGCTGAAAGACAATTTGCTTCTGAAATAGAGAGTAGCTGAGCAGCAATTCCTTGATTAAACTAAAAGCACAAACAGCTGACAATTGAATTAGGCTAAAATAACTGAAGAGCAACTGCTAGTGTCCCTGTAAAAATAATCATAAGTGAGATTGAATTCCCCACTCTAAAGACCAAGAGAGATTACCAGAAGAACTAGACTGGAAGAGAAAACCTATGCTCGATAGAAGCACATGAGATTCCCAAGTAACAGTTGAAAAACTACACCATCTTCTTTACCCAAAGAAAACAAAACTAATGTTATCACCCCAAAACAGATCACTGCCCAAAAAAAATCTTTACAATAATCTCAATGTACAACAGAAAACTAGAACTGGTACCACATGCTAAACTGCTAGGTATTATGACCAGATGAAATTTGATCATCATATCTTATGAGGAATAAAAAGATACACCAAAAATTAGGCTGCATTTATAGAACAAAAAACATTCCTCACAGATACAGCAAGGATAAGCTCCTCTACATTCTACCTACTCTCAACACTCTTGTGTGCCTCTCCAGTGCTCTCCAGTCTGAACACATCTCTTAACTGTTAACATCATCAGTTGTTGTGTCTTTCGGCTTTTCCAGGTTAGGGGTCGCCACAGCGGAACTCCGGTCCGCTAATGATTGGCAGCAGATTTTTACGTGCCGAGTTGCCAGCTCTGACGCACAACCTTCAACAAAGGTATGCCCATTCACGCATGTCTCCACACAGAAGACGTTATAGGTGAGAATCGAACAGGACATCTTACTGTGAGGCGACAACGCTACCGCAACACCACCACGCTGTTAACATCATCAGTGCTATAACAAAATCGCCAAATGTGGTTCACTGTTCAGCTCTCAGGCAGATTAATTGGCTTGAACTTTCACATACACTGATGCACTCACAACTACAGATACTTTACAAACTGTTTCACAAACCAGATAAATGCCCAAGAGGAAACTGTATAATTTACCCCCCACTCCCCATATAGAACTTGGCACTCAGGATATAAATTATTACTCACTATAACTAAATCTAAAACTCTGCAGGTGATTCATTGTATTCAAACTGTATCTCAGAAATTGAATTCCATCTCAGCTCATTTGAGACAAACAGGAAATCTAAAATAATTTAAAAGAGAATTAAAGTACCATCTCAGACAAACATGGCTCTGCGCCTGCATAACCTCACGCTAAACCCAAACCTGTATGGATAAATGCAAACACATCAAACTCTCTGTGAGTCTTTATAAACAACCAGCTCAGTATCATTATTACCTTCTACCATCTCTGTTCTATCTCTTAGTAACTGTTCTACCTGCTTCTTCTCACTCATTTACCAACAATATGTCTCAAGCCTGCCTACCTACCTACATTATCATCTGTATGTCCCTCTACTCTACTGCCTATTGTTACCCCCAAATATATCTGTCTTAGCCCCAATACCTCCTTAATAAACAATAGTGCTACCAGAACTGCAATTACACTTTTCACAAAGTAAATCTGACAAAGATTTGTCTCACTGATTGTATTGCTTCTGTTATGTTTATCACTGCCAATGCATTAAAAACCTCCTCTCAGTCTTTTTTCTTGATGGGTTTTCCTGCACATGAGAATATTACTTGTTGAACTACTAAATAATAATGTCTCATCAACCTGCACTACCAGATATGTATTAAATTAATGTGGCACCAAGTGCTGTCCCCTGATCTGAGACTCCCATCATAAAGACAGTCTCTAGTGTTAACCAAAAAACACTCGTTCTGCATTTTAAATTATAGCAAACTGCTTGCAACCTTTGTGGCAAGTAACTTGCTATACCTCCAGCCACATATGAAGTGCAAAAATGCTTCAGCCCTGACCACAAATGCAGAATAAATGCCGGCACTGTCTAACTAAGGATTGATTGGACATCTGCAGATTATGGCCCCTAACACATTGCTCCCAGGGTACCTGCCCCATTCTCCCTACTGTAGCTACCCCTCTGTGCATTACCTTGTGTAATGGACTCTACTATCCTCACAACATAAGCATTAGTTATCACTATACTGTTTACAACCAATGTTTTTATGTATTAATATTCTGCATTTCTTAGATATTGTATTCCATGTCTAATGTTAAGATTATTTTATCCTTTACTTTCAAAAACTTTTTTTTCCTGGAGCCTTCTCAGGCCTCCACTGAAAGAGGTTTTGCCCAGTCAGACTTTGCTTGTAAAGAAATGAAAATAAATATATAAAATAAGAGCTATACATGCAATATAGCATATGCCCCAAAATTCCTAGACTTAATAAACAAAAATTCCCTTGACCAGCTGGTAAATAAACATATTTGATGACAACGCATTCTTAACTTGATTCTTACAAATATGGCCACCTCTTGCACTACTTGTATGGTGTCTCCTTCCCCAGTAAAGTCTGACCATAAACTTGGGACCTTCTTCATTAAACTCTGTGTGACACCCCTGCACTGGCCCAGTAATCAAGGAGCCTCAGTCCTCACTACTGGCAACAGTGGGGGATGTACACAATGGGAGGATGACAAGTACACACACAGTAAAGTGCACTTTTCCTTTAAGAGTACACGGAGATGACAGTCATTCTGGGGCTGGTTTCTCGCTATTTCTCCAGACCCCCAATAAGACTCCCCACTGGCACAGCTATGGGGTTGAGATCACAGCTGAGTGGCCAAGCCAGAACTTCCAGCACCCTCTCTGTTCAACCAGTGCTTTGTGTCCCTTCCAAAGTAGCTCACACACACACACACACACACACACACACACACACACACACACACACACACACACACACACACACACACACACACGTTTGATTTATATACAAACATACACACACCTGGGAAATGCTGGCACAGGTTTACTAGCTATGCCCCCTTTTCCCCAGACTATAAAGTAGTTCCAGCTGCCACCAGCCAACTCTTTATCAGCTTTTTCAGGCCCTTAACAAAGGGTATCCAATCCTACTGTTACTAATAATCTCAATGGTAGTCTGACCAAGAGCAAAGCTATTTAGGAGTGGCCTGTACAGTGTCACCAAATACATATGCAAGTAGTCTAAGAGCTTAAATGTGCCTTACAAATATCAGCCACAAAGACAGGTTTAAATATATTTAATAATAAATAATAAAAGAACAAGACAATACTAAATATGTATTTACAGTGACTTCAGAGTTCAATCTCACAGGAAATATTTAAAACAACATTGCAGGACAGTCTCAAATAAATACAGAAAACATCTAAACTAATCTATACTATTTTCCTAACTATATCTAAAAGAGTCACTAAGCTCTAGAAACTTAGTTACAGCAAGGCAAGTGCAGAAGGTGGTGATGACTGGATATTTCCAGGTCAAAGACAAAATACAAAATGCCCAGTCTTTCTCTGAGAGAGTTCTTAAATTAATATCAAATATCGCTGCTGGGTTAGCTTGGATGACATCACTTTTTGTCACCTGACTTAAGTTCCCAAGCTAACCCCCCCCATTGTAGCATTTGACATCTCCTTGTGAAAAATACATAGCTTTCAGATGTTTGCGGTTACTAGAAGTCATAAAACAATAAAGCACTTACAAAGCAATGCAGAAGGCACCCTAGCTCTAGACATCCTATTTCCTTGTTGCATTGAAACTACCATTTATAACACAATCATAAAATAATTTAATTTCAACTTATTTTCTTGAGGTTTTGCAAGTTAACCTTTTTATGTTCTAGTTTCTGCTGTTAAAACATACTTTTGCACAGGTATATAATTTATATGCATTTCTGTTCTAAGTCAGTAGGGCATGCTGTGGTTACATTTTAGCTCAGTACATAACACACAGTTCTCTATAAATCATATCAATATTCACAAATGACATATAATTATTTACAGAATTCCAGATAGCTGGGCTGGCAATATTTCCCTTGTATCACACTTCTCCCCCCCCCGCCCCCGAAAAATCAAGCTAGTTTTTCAAGTGAATCTTGAGAAATGTTGCATGAGAGGGTTGACTATCTGAGGATAATTTACCCCATTTCCTGTCTTCAGATTCCAGCTGCATTGGCATTGCTGACCCTAATATAGTGCTGCACTGTCCCATCATATGCCTGCAACCTAGGCTACACCATAATAATTTGGGATTTGGCTGACTGGCTCCCTGTACCCATAGATCCCTCCCAGACTCCCCCTGCCTTGTACGGCAAATACTTAGCACAAGAGTCTCCTTTTCATGGTAAGGTTTCATCATGTTAACATGGTACAGCTTGTGCCCTTGCCTCCTGCCTAGCAGTTCTACCATGTAGTTAACATCGCTGACCTTCATTACTACCTTGGAGGGTCCCTCCCAAGCTGTGTGCAGCTTGTTGTGTCTGACAGGAATGAGAACTATTATCTTCTTCCCTACAACATACTCTCTAGCGTAAGCATTTCAGTCATACCAGACCTTTTTCTGCTGTTGGGCTTATGCCAGGTTCTCCTGGGCCAAGCCCATGAGTTCCCTGAGCTTTGTCCTAAGGTTTAGGACATATGCCACAACAGACTCCTTGTGGGACTCACACTCACCCTCCCACTCATCTCGAATCAAATTTAGAGGTCTCTTCACACTATGCCCATACAGCAACTTAAACGGTGAAAAACCTGTAGATTCCTGGGGAACCTCCCTGTAAGCAAACAACAGATGGGGCAAATATTTGTCCCAGTCCCTCTTAAATTGGTCTGCAAATGCCTGTAGCATCTTCTTGAGTGTAGAGTTTAACCTCTCAACAAGACCATTAGTCTGGGGATGGTAGGGGGTGGTCTTTAGGTGCTTAGCTCCACAGTGCGTCCACAGACAAGCCAGCAGGTCTGACATGAAATTGGCATCTCTGACAGTCATTATTTCTTTTGTAAAACCTACCCCTCTGAAATTTTCTAACAAGGCATTTGCCACCTTTTCTGCCTCAATGGAGGACAGAGCTACTGCCTTAGGGTGTCTGGTAGCATAATCTACCACTAGGAAATACACAATATTCATACCTACCCTCTTAAATGGCTCCTCAATCACAGGCAAAGGCATCAAATGAGCTTTCAACTTATCTCTTGCTTTGCCTACCTTTTGGCACTGCTCACAGGTCCTACAGTACCCTGTTACATCTCCTGAAATCCCAGGCAAATAGCTGACACACACACACTCTTTGATGTTTGATTTACACACACACACACACACACACACACACACACACACACACACACACACACACACACCTGGAAAAGGCTGACACAGGTTTACTAGCTATATCCCCTTCTGCCCAGACTATAAGGTGTTTTCTACTGCCACCAGTCACTCCTTATCAGTCACTTTAAGGCCTTTAACAAAGGGTGTACAATTTTATTCTGTAATGTTACTATTACAAATGGTAGTTTGACCAAGAGCAAGGCTATTAGGAGTGGCTCACACAGTGTCGCCAAATAAATATGCAAGTACTCTCAGAACTTAAATATCTCTAGACAGATCAGCCACAATAAAATGTTTAAATATATTTAAAAATAAATAATCACAGAACAAGACAATATTCTTCTTCTTGTGACTTTTCCCAGTTAGGGGTCGCCACAGCGGATCACCTGTCCACTCATGATTGGCAGTGGAGTTTTATGGTGTTGAGTTGCCAGCCCGGCGCCCAACCTTCCACAGAAGGCACACACATGCATGCACTCACACCTAGGGCCAATTTAGAGTGTCCAATCCACCTACAGCATGTCTTTGGGATGTAGGAGGAAACTGGCGCACCCAGAGAAAACCCACGTGACCACAGGGAGGACATGCAGACTCCACACAGAAGGCACCCCAGCCAAGGATCAAACTGGAGAACAATCACAGAACAAGACAATACTTAATATATATTTATCCTGATATCAGAGTTCAAAATCATGGGACATACTTAAAACAACATTGCAGGACAGTCTCAAATAAATAAAGAAAAACATTTAAATTAAGCTTTGCTATATTGCTGACTATATCTAAGAGAATTATATTGTTCCCTCGACTTACTTATTCAGAGCAAGACAGATGTGTGCTGGATGGACCTTGTCAGCTCCACGACAGAATACCGAATGCTGTCTCTCTCTCTCTCTGTCTCTCTCTGTCTCTCTCTCTCTCTCTCTCTCTGTTTCTCTCTCTCTCTCTCTCTCTGTCTCTCTCTCTCTCTCTCTCTCTCTCTCAGAGAGTTCTTAAATTAATATCTCAAATATTACTGCTGGGATAGCTTGCAGAATGACATCATTTCTTGTCATCTGACGCTATCCCAGATGAAATCCCCCACTGCTGGAATCTGGCAGTATTTGGCATCTATCTGTTAAAATACATAGACAAGGGGTTAACTCAGATCTTTGGCAAATGGTTGAAGTCATGAACAATAAAGCACTTCCAAGACAATACAGAAAGCTCCTTAGTTTCAGACATTGTTTCTCCTTGCTGCACTGAAACTGAAAGACAACATCTTTTATGGCCTACTCATAAAGTAATTTAATTTCAGCTATTTTTCTAAAGTTTTACAAGTTAACCTCCTGTATTCCAGCTTCCCCTGTTAAAATATATACATTTAAACAGTTACAATAGTGTATGCACATTTCTGTTCTATTCCAGTAGGGTGCATTGTGGATATATTTCAAACAGCACTTTGTAAAATGCCTTTTCAATACACATCTGTACAAACCATCTTATATGACATACTACAGCTCTAATATATTTGTAACACAAACATCTTACATGAATCATGTTGATATTCAAAAATGACATATAATTATTTGCAAAATTCCAGATAGCTGGGCTGGCAGCATCTCCTTTCATGATAACCTCCCAGACAAGAGATACAGGGTTTGATTCTCACCAAGGAAATTGACTAGGCTTAAAATGGCCCACAAGAACAGCTAGCCTATTACCTAACTATGAACCTACCTCTAACCTTTCCATCTTCAAACAAATACTAAAAGACTATGTAATTAAAGCCTGGCTCTGCTGCTACACTACCCAGGCTGAATTAGTCCTTTCCTCCTCCTACCACCAGCATACTTGGACTGTACTAACAGAGGTGTAATTGGTAAAATCTATTTCTTTGACAAAGTACAAATATGTTTTTGCCTGGGCTATATTATCTACTCATCTCTGTACCAAACAGTATACTCAGTGTGTTTAATGTCATATCTATGAACAGAAACTTTTGAATACTTTATCTGTTGAAAATGTTCTTTTTCAACTTGTTATAGCTGTCCGAATATTTGTAATACGTATGTATAGTTTCACACTGTATGAGGTGAAGCTGAATTTTTACTTAATATGTCATTCTTCTGTATTAGGCTTTGTAATCATTTATTTAACTGCAACCATATTAAGTAATTGTGGAGTTTTCTCCCCAAATATTCTCTGAAAATAGGATATTATTCCAGTCAGACTTTCCTGTTAAGCAAATGTCAAATAAAATAAGTTAATAAATAAAAACAGCTACGGAAGCAAAGGACATTCACAAGACATTTTTCAGTTAAGTTCATAATCTTAGGAGCACAATGTAAAAATACGCTGTGCTAATTGTAAACAATGTTACTTACACTGAAGCTGAAGCTATAGGCAACCTACTGGCTGATAGATTCAGCTCAGACTATATCCTTCTCTCTTCATTTATCTCACATGAAATATCTGAAAACAATTCTCCACCAGCAATCAAACAAGACCAAATCCTGAAATCCCTATCAAAAGCCAAAAATTCTGCATCAGTGGGTCCTGGCAATATTCCAGGCTGCGTCATGAATAACATGAAGAATGATTTAGCCACACCGCTAATGACACTGTTCAACTTTAGCCTCCATATGGGTTTTGTACCAAATGAATGGAGAATAGCAACAGTTATTCCCCTGCATAAAGGAGGACATTCTACAGACTCAGGCAACTACAAATCCATAAGTATGACCAACCTCATATGCAAAGCCATGGAAATACTTATCATAAAACTTCCAAACACTGGACACATCTCAGTTTGGACTTGTCAAAAGCAGATCATGCTTACTCAACCAGGTGGACTTTTTTAGAAAAGGTCACAAATGCAATGGACAAAGATAAAATGGTGCATACCACCCACCTCCAACCAGCCAAGGCTTTTGACACAATCCCCCACTCAGGCACAGTAGAAAAGCTTAATAAACTATAAATTCCTTCATCACCCATGGAATTGCAGACTGGCTTACAGATAGGATGCAGGAGATCAAAATAGGGAAAGCTACCTCCTCAAAAAGACCAGCCACAGGTGGATTTCCCTATGGTTTGTTGCTGGGACCTTTTCTGTTTGCCATCTACTTTTCAGAAGCAAAAGCCAATACCAAAGGGCTCTGGCAAACTAAGGCTGCAAATGAGTGCAAGCTAGGAGCAGTGATCAAACCCCCCACAGACTCAGCCATCCTACAGGAAGACTTGTCCCAAACAAATAGGTGCCAGACATAATCACTAAAGCTAAATTCTAAAACAAAAATGCATTACCATCTGCTTTTAAAAGCTGAATCCCCCAGGGAACTATTGGATTGAGAATATACCCCTAAGCACTGATCGAGTAGTTTGGGATTTGGAAACTTATTTGGACAGTGAACTAACTTTCGACCAGCATGGGTCCACTGTGGCAAGGAAGTACTTCTATATTGTGCAACTCATAAACAAGAGAATTGCTTCAAGATCCAGGGATGCCATTGACCCCCTTTACTCATTATGCCAGTCTTTGAATGTAATATCCATTTTGTAATTTATCTGTCCAAGTACATGAACCAAATGGAATTCCTGCAAAGATACCTTATAAAAAAGATATAAAGCCTAAACAATATGTCCTACATGGACCACCTCAAACCTATATTCGGTCTCTTACAGACTGCTAAGAGGCATACAAGGGCTCCCCCAGCCCATTACTGATGGACTTGCTTCACATCCGTAAGTCAAATGGTGTATTAAAAATACTCAATCCAGGGACATAAACCTGTTTTGCAACATTAATAGAACAATTTAGAGGGACAGATATATCCTGCAAAGGATACCAGTGCTCTGGAATAAAATCCCCATCAACATAGAACAATGTTCATCAAGCATACACATTCAAGTGTAACTTGGATGCTCTATCTCAATGCGTGGGTCCTCTAGAAATAGTTATGTTTTGATCTAATAATTATCACTAAAGTAATATATAAATATAGATCTTGGAAAGGGTTAGGGAATCTAAACTCCAACAGGATAGGTTAGTTTTAAGCATCAAATGAGATAATTGACTAAGCTTAAAATGGCCTGCAAGTGCAGTTAGTCTGGTGCTAACCTATGATCCTATGAACCTATGAATGGACTTATTGGATACGTGTGCAGGCTTCCATGTCTGTGGCAAGTAATGTGATGCATATGTTGGTTCATTTTGAGATATGCAAGATTAAAGATCAAGTTCTGGCATTGTTGTGGTGACCTGGAAAGATATATAGGTGGGACAATAGGTGCATTTTTACACAATGACTATTTTATGCAGGAATAAGCACACAATGTTTGCATATATATTACAAAATATACAGTGAGAAAACTGACGTTCTGTTTGTTGTATCCTCCATTGTTTACAGTGTTGTACCCTCCATTGTTTGCAGTGTACTTTCCAGTGAGGTATAAGTCCTTTCTTGACTATCAGGAAGCTGTAAGGAACATAACTGACAACGGAAGGATCATAACTGACTATGGAATGTCCCAGATATATTGGTGATGACTCACAAGGGAAAGAAGGTGAGGCAGATGAACTAGATGAGACGGAAAGAAATGCTTAAACTGAAGCTATAGTGCAAACTATACTGAAAGCTTTAAAATGACCAGCCGATTAAGACTTTCCAAATTTCAGGATGAGAATAATACAGCAGCTACAGTCATCAAAAGCTGGTGAGTACCCAGTGGAATGATTAACTCTTGTTTTGGGCACTGGATTGATTTCATGTTTATGTTAACAACTACTCAAAGTTTACTGTTAAATGTTGTAAGATATGTTATAAAAAGATAAAGCTGGGCTGGGGTATTCATAAGCAATGTCTAGGAATTAAATCAGTGTTTTAACTGGTGCTTCAATGGCAGCTCATTATGTGTTTATAGGTGCATAGGTTCTTATGAAGCATACAACCAAAACAGACCACCAAGTAGCTAAGCCACATCATCCAGTGCTGGTGGGAAACTAGCAGTGGACTTTCTTCACATATTTCTGGTGAAAATTTGTGATCATCCATCCAGTCATCTAAAGAGGTTTTAAATGGTGCTAGGGAAGTAGTCTGCTTGACAGGTAAAGGCAGCCTATTCCATTGTGAAATAGGTTCGCAGGTACTTACTAGGCTATTGGTCCATGAAGATCTTTAGAAACCTAGCCATATATTTCCATAAAGTTCTTAGCCCTTATATTTTTATATGAATAACTCAGAGATGAGCAGAGCATTTAAATGCTACTCCTATCCATGAGTGAAAGGAGTGCCAATCCAGGGGTGAAATTTATGGTGACCCATCCATTTGCCCAGATCACATTTGAATGGTGTAAGAAGTACTTTATGTAGATAAGAAGGCAATTCCAAAGAAGTGGTATTCTCAGTGATACATATCTATCCCTTCAAAGCATTCTATTTGTGTTGCAAAAGAGGTTGAGATGTCTTGAGCAGGTGTTTATGCCCCCATTAGACTTGTAAATGTGCAGTAGGTCTGACAGGATCAGGTCTGTTGAGTCTCTGTCAGAGTTCCCTTCTCAGTAGCCTGTATGACATTGAGAAGAAGGGCAAGGCTTTAAAATGGTTTGTATAGATTTTATGGTTTTGGTCCTTGATATTCTTAATAAGAAAGCATCATGTAAGATTGTCTTGATGGGTACATGCTAAAGGGGGCATTATACACAATAATTAGCACAATAAGCAGAAGCATATCTGTTTCAACCAGTCCCATGGGCTTATACTATAAACCAGTGCCCCACCACCTTCAGCTCTTCAAGTGAACAACAAAAAAAGGAAAAAGTACTTCACTGTAATAAGCTGATCAGAATGATCGGCTTATTACATATACACCCCCCCCCCCAGCTTTTCAATTAAGGAGAAAAAAATGGAAGTTCCTTTTGTTGGTACTACAGCCAAGAGGCCAGTTGTATGACAAGCCCCTCTTCCTCCTGCCCCCAGCCATTCAGGTTCATTTTCTGTTCCCTGCCCCAACCTTCCTTCAACTTATTTTATTAAAAACTGTCTTCATTTAAATTGTAGCAAATAGTTTATATTGTCTGCACAGAGTGCTACAGTGATCATGTTTTCATTTAAAACAAACAATAAAAACTAAATGAAAACTCCAGCAAAGCTAGAACTTCCAATGAGTGACCTCCCAAATCTCCTGTAACAGAAGCACATGGGATATATAACAACCTGTGTTTCTTATGCTTAGTCAAACACTCTGCTTGCGCTATGCTGATGAGGTCATAACAAGGCTGAAATATGCATATCCATAGCTAGTGGGGTTTTGCTTTATTGGCCTGAAAGTGTCCATTAAAACAACTTCAAACATAAAAGTCATGGGCAATCAGAATCGCTATATAGCTGAAACACACCTGATGTTCATAAGGGTCATTTGCATATATCCCATGTGCCTCTGTTACAGGAGGCTTGGGAGGTCACTCATTGGACGTTCTAGCTTTGCTGGAGTTTTCATTTAGTTTTTACTGACTGTTTTTTCAGTGTGACCTTCTAACTCTTTTATTTTAATTTAAAACAAACAAAAAATTCTTCTTTTTAAACTGTATCAAAATGCTTGCAAAAATGTAGAAAACAATTGCTACACTTTATACCCTGCCTGCACTCCAGCACTCAGGATTTAGTTAAAAAAAAAAATAAAAAAACTTTAGTAAACAGTTGCCCTTCTCACTCCATCCTAACAACGTTACTGAAAATGAGTGCAGAACACAGTGAAATGGTCATACCCCTGGACCTGCATGGCATACCCTTAGGTATAGGTTGTGCAATAAAAAAGGACTTTCTTACAATGATGGATATGTGGTGATTGAAAGACAGGTCATTGTCTGCAAAGATCCTCAGGTCCCTAACTACTGAATCAGTTTTTGGGATGTGGTATCATTGTGATAGTTCAAGGGACTTCTTGCCTGCTGAAGAATACTATTATACATTTCTTGACATTTAGCTTTAGTCCGTGGTTTTGACATAGCTATTAGTTTGTGAAAGGAGGATCTTCATGTCCTCTGGTGAGTTTATGATGGCACTGAGTTTACAGTCATCTGGCCTTAAACCCTCAACAGTAACATTGATTTCTGAGAGATAAATGCCAAAGATGAGTGGTCTAATGATTAACCCTGGGGTACACTGCGAAAGACAGATCTTTTGGAGGAAGCAAAGCAGACAACCCTAATTTCTTGAGTTCTATTTGTCAGCTAATTTGCTCTCCAACAAATTGCATTTGGCTTAACATTTAACTGGGATAACTAATTTATAATGCTGAGTTTAGGATGATGTTCAGTGCCTTTGTGAGTTCCATATATGTAGTGTGAACTGATTAACCCTCATATATTGCTTCAGTAACCTTTTCAAAGAAGTCAGATCAGGTAGGTAGGATGTGCCCTTGACAAATCCACACTGGTGTGGGTCAAGAATTTGTAGGCTGCTTATGTTATTATTTATTAATTCCACAATGATCCCTTCCATAGCCGTACAGATGATGTTAGTCAGACTTCTATAATTTTTCAGGCCCATTGACACTCCACCTTTTTGCAAAGAGATGACAATTGATGTCCTCCATTCATCTGGCACAAACCCTGCTTGGAGGATAAGATTGAATGGCCTCTGTGTGTGTGTGTGTGGGGGGGGGGGTCTTACAGGTCCTGTTACAGATTGGCCAGTAAGCAGACAAGTATGTTATCATGCCATGAGGACTTTTTCATGGGACATATGAGGGAAAGTTATAGATGGGCTAGGTGATCTGTGGATGTAGGAGAGGAGAAGAGTGACGTTAGAGCAAAATTTATCTGCTAGTAGATTGGCTGCATATTCTGGGTCCAAGTATGTGACATTATTTACTATTAGCTCAGCTAAGTGCTAGGCATTTTTCTGAGGTTTCTAACAATGTTTAAGAATACTTTGTGGTTGTCTTTTTTGGGAAACAATTTTTACCTCATATCTGATTTTGTTTGATTTGAACAGGGTCCAGAGTTTATTGTTAAGTGTAGCAAGAGCTTTTTTCTTTTTTTTTTCTTTTTTTTTTTGCATCTTGAGAGTTACATTTATTTTATTTTCTTTTGTCATACAGCCTGTTTTTTTTTTTTGGGGGGGGGTATTCCACCATAGGGATTTATTTTGCAATTTGTTGTTGTCTTTACTTGGGAGGGGGACAGATTAGTGTTTGCAGCTATTCACATGTACATAGAATCTGGCAGTAAAGGATTTCGCATAAGCAGTGGGGTCATTGAGTTGGAAGATGATACTAAATTTATCCAGGTCTCCCTAAGTTGGCATAAACTCTGAATACAGAGGAAGTGGAGGCTGCTTCTAGCTTTGTTCTTAAGGTAAATTTGACTATCTTGTGGTCCAATTTGACCAGGGAGGAAGATGCAATTGGTAGTGAGCAGAGCTGTCCAATATTCGTGAGGACCAAGTCCAGGATTTTACTGCCTCTGGTTAGTTTATAGACTAACAGATCAAGAGAATTGGTATTGTTGAAGTTTAGGAAAATCTTGGTATACATGTTAGAGGATGTATACATCTCCCATTTAATGGAGAGGTAGTTGAAGTCCCTTAGGAGAATGGTGTTTGACATAGTACTTTAGGGACACCATACAAGTTAGGTAGGAGTTATAGGCTAAGGGGGATATAGGGGAATGCTCATATTTTGCCTGTGATATAAATAGGACCTGCTGGAGAGACAGGTATGTATCCCAGAGACTTCACATAGTTGGAGAACCTGTTCCAGAGAAGGTGAAGCATCCATCCCTAGTTTGGCACCTATGTCTGTAATGGACAAAGACTGCCTGTGAATGGTTCATCTCCCAAGGTCCTGCTTACACATATCAAGGATACAAGAACTTGTCAGAGATTTGGGATGTCTGTCTTGGCTTAAAACGGCCCTTGTGGTCATTAGCCTAGGAAACACCTATGAGTCTATGAACCTCTGGTTAACCATGATGTGATAAGGGGGTCTTGTTAATGGAAAGCTGGACATGGAGAAGTTCCAGATTATTATCTTGTGTAACTAGTGTAGGGGTGAAGTTTTTACAAATATGGAGACACCGCTGCTTTTAGTAACTTCATCTAGTGTGATGGGTCTGAATGTGTGGTTGGTATTGAAACCCTGCAATGATGGCATGCTCTCAATGGTCTTGAACCAAGTCTCTGTGACAATACATATATCAGTGTTTTCCAGGATAATGAGTGCATGTAAGGAGTGGAATTTGTTTTTTTGTTACAGCTCCTAGCATTGAGCAGCAGTACTTTTATGTTATCCAGGTTCTGTTTTGTTGTGTTGGAAGCTTTTGAGAACTGATTTTGCCTAAAAAGAACATGGGGGAGGGACAGACAACTATTTAAACTAAGCCCTTCATGATATTGTTCCTGCTGTGTGTATTATTTGTTGCCAATTATTATTGAATTGCACAGGAGGTGAGAGTTATTCAATATACAACACTGCTGGGGAGACATATGCAGGCCTTCCCTGATTCTCTACCATGTCTCCCCAGGCTGACTTGATATATATTGGATCCTCTTTGAATAGCACTGTAAGCTAAGCCAATTGTTGAAGTCAGTAGTCTTTTGTTCATATTGCTATATCATTCTGGATGATAGTAAAATGCTGCTCAAGGGTAGGTTCATACCTGCCTCATGACAAGTATGGTGTAAGCTCCATCATGTCTCTCTTCATGTAGTTCAGGAAGGTACAGCTCAAGTAATTTGCACCTACATGTACTATGACAGTCTGATATGTGCTGACTCAGACGTTCACCCACATAATAAGTTGCACAAGTCACAAACTGTAATAGAATTCTACAAGATTTCAAGAAACCAAACATAGAAATAGTTTCATAAATTAAGCAAAACACATTCCCCAGTTTAGTAAGACTACTATTCTGGTAACATACACAACTTCAAAAAATTAACCAAAATACTGGGAAAGGAAACATGAATGGAATAAAAAATAATAGTGTACCATGTTAAACCTGATCCCACTTGCAACATTCAGAAGAGGGAATGAACATAAATTAATTTAAGGCTGTATTTCAGTCAGTCAATCCAAATCTGTTAAAATGGGAAAATGGACACACTGCATAAAATAATTGCAAAACAAAAATGAATCTAACACAGACTTGCCTCAAATATTTAACTTACAAGCACAGGTAATTGAAATTAACTGAAAATAAACTTAGATGAAGGAGGAATGTAACAGGAAAAAAAAGAAGACAGCTTCAACCCTCTGAAACTTACAGATACAATCTATTAATTGAAAATAAATGAAATTACTGCTTGAGTGCCAAAACAAACTGAGCACAGAGAACATTCATTGTCATTGTCCAGTGTATGTAAAATATTGTTACAACTGGATATCCAGGAGGATCCACCAAATTAACTCTTTTGAACTTTAACATCTTGTTATTCTATAGGCAGAAATTAAGATATTCAGCAGTGGGATGACATCCCCAGCTATAAAAGAACTTTTATTAACAGATTGCTAAATGCTACCCTCCCCCAACAAAAAGGAACAAAAATGCTATAACAATTTCACTGGCATCAAATACTGCAGAAGCCAGACTGCTAAAGTTTATTATTTCCTAAATAATGCATATGAAATTTTTGAATGATGAGGATCTGATTCACACTCAGAGTTTACAGTGTCCCTTCTTGAAGGCATTGCAGACAGAGGCTGTTTATAACATCTCTGTGTTAATACAGTCTCCTATATATTATACCATTTATCTTCTAAATTATTTGCTCATATAGCTGTTAGATAAAAGCTCACACTCTAATTTCAGTGAAGCTTCTGCCACTGAAATGTACTGTTAGGGGACCTTCTGGGAGTACAGTAGTAAATGCACATGGTGAGATGTCAAGTGCCATTTAGCATAGCGACCGAGAGATATTAAGAAATCATAATGACCTACCCCAGTGGCATAGAGATAAAAAGCCCAGACTACAGCCTAGGCAATCCACATTAACACTGTGACTGGGGTGCTTGGCAGTGCAGGTAGGGAGGATGGGCGTGCCTATTCTGGGGAGAAGGAGGGAGGTGCATGCACTTGGGGTATACTGTTGTTCAGTTTCGTTAGTGGAGACCAGGGAAACAGCTGTGATGTGCTACTGGAGGTAGACAGGGTGTCCTGCTTATGTCAAACCCTTGCAGAAGTGAGGAAAGGTTCACCACTGATATATATATATATAGGTTCATAGTTCATAGTTCATAGTTCACAGTCCGATTGGGAGGGTGGCTTAATGGCTAAGGTGTTTGCTTTACAAACACAAGGTGCAGGGTTTGAGTCTCACGAGGGATAATTGGCTAGGCTTAAAATGGCTCGCAAGGGCAGTTAGCTTAGTACTGAACTATGAACTATGAACCTATGAATCATATGAACTGGCAGATACAAGCCAGTGCTTGTTTTACTACGTTTTTTCATGGGATTACATTTCTGCACATCCACACTATCAAGCTCGACAGTTATATTCTTCTTAAAAGACCTACCACCACTTCCTAGTTAAGCATTGATCAGGTTCCATCAGTGTGACCCACAGGTTTTGCTCGCAAAACAGGATGTATACCTGATCCTTCCCTTTAGATGCATTTGTCAGTACTGGCCAGTGGCCACTCATTTTCAACCTTTCCAAACCATCTGCTCATATCCTTTGGATCACAGTAAGGTCTTCATCAGTCCAAGCTATGCAGCTAACCACAGATTATGACTTAGTGGTAAAATGGCAAATATAAAACAAAATGTCATCTGCAGTTATTCACTGTTTATGTAGTCACACTAATATTCATCACACTTCACCCTTTGATCATTAGTTTTCATAAGCAGAAGAACTGGCTTGTCACCAAAAGAATGGTGTGTGATATTGGTGTTTTGGATGAGCAACATTAAACATATTTTACAAAATGTGGTTAGCCACCAAGTGGCTTTGATGCTAGCATAGGAATTGATAATTAATTCCAGTAAACTTAACACATTAATATGTGTTATTTCCCGTTACTGTGACTGCCTTTTCAAAGTGAAGTGTCTCTTATTATAATGTGTGACTGACCTCACAATGTACTAAATATCTAAAATTACATTTTAAAAGTGGTGAAACACTGCATTAATTTTTGTTTTTGTTAACATTATGTTACAAACTGCAACTACAACCCAGGTAACCCAGGTACAATTAATGGCCAAGGTGTCTGAGGCTCTGACAGAGAGGGATAGGCGTGCTCATCCTCGGGGAGGGGGGGGCATTAATATAGATGTTCTCTGTGGGGAGGCATGGTGTCTAGAGGAGAGGAGCCCTTGAATGCAACAGGTGAACACAGGAGATATGGGTAGGGGGATATACAAAGGGTTAGGTCATCATAGGATCATAGGAGGTTACTAGGTTAATAGCCCTGGGGCCTTTACAAGCCTAGCCAAGAGTTTATCCCAAAAAAAATAAGCCTCAGTCAGCAACTGTTGCCCCTGTCAGTGAGGGACAAAGGTGGAACCCCAGAGACAAATTTGTGGTTTCCCATCCACTCATCAAGGTTGCGCTTGAAGTGGGTCAGCGAGGTACTCTGTTTGACATGTATGGGAAGTGTATTCCAGAGATGGAGCAGCCTCTGGGAGACAATCCTGTCTCTCCAGCAGGTTTAGTTGATGTTGAATATTAGGTTTAGGCCTATTGAGCAGGTAATGGATAAGGAGTTAGACTTATGGATATGGAGTATCTCTAGTGCTGCAGGGTCTGATATTGGCTTGTAGGCAAGACACAGATCACCTTTGAACAATCTGCATGATACTGAGTAGAGTGATAGTGATTTCAGCCTGTCTGCATAGGACAGGTGTTGGAGGTCATGGATTCCCTTTGTGATGTATTTCTGTGGCCTTTCCAGTTGGTGCAGGTGTTTGGAGAGGTACATACCAAATGGGGCATTATACTCAATTATAGGTCTAATAAAGGAGGAGGAGAACAGACAGGTAATAACCTCCTTTTTTCTGGATGCAATCCCTTTACTTATGAGATGAACCAAGTAAAAGGCTTTTCTGACCACTGCCGCCACATTTTGGTTGAATGTGAGATTGATGTCAACCTGAGTACCCAGGTCTCTCACCACAGGTTGTTTGCTTAGGGAGTAGCTTTTGATGTGGTAATCAGCATGGACTATGTTTTTGCCAAATGGTATAATAATCCATTTTTTTGCATTTAATTTAAGGCCATGACTTTGGCACCAGTTATTTGTAGCTGTGAGACCTTCTTGCATATGTTAACATCATATGAGGATTCAGTGACAGCACCCAACTTACAGTCATCCGCAAACTTGGTCAGCCACAGGCCCTTTGTCTTTGCCTGGACCTCTGAGAAGTAGATGACAAACAGTAGGGGTCCTAGGACAGATCCCTGGGGAACACCACTACTGACAAGTCTGCTGTCGGAGGTGGTACCAACTATTTTGACCTTGTAGGTCCTATCTTTGAGCCAGTTTGCCATCCATCTGACAAGATAGAGATTAACACTAAGTTGTGTTAGCTTTTCGATGATGCTCAAGTGGGGGACTGTGTCAAAGGCCTTGGCCAGGTCAAGGTATGCTGTATGTACTGACTTTCCCTTATCCAGGCCCCTGGTGATAGTCTCAAAGAAATAAATTAGGTTCAATAGGCAAGATCTGCCCTTGATGAATCTGAATTTAGTGGGGTTGAGTGCTTGGAGATTGCCTATGTCCTTGTTTTTGAGATCCATAATAATATGCTCCATGGTTTTACAGATCAGACATGTCAAGCTAATGGGGTGATAGTTTCCAGGGTCAGTAGTGGCACCACCTTTGTGCAAGGGGGTGACAATGGCAGTTCTCCACACTGCTGGAATGAAGCCTGTAATTAGGCTGTGGTTGAATAGGGTGCTCAATGGCAAAGCTAGTTCTTGCTGGAGATGGTGCAGAATATAGCCTGGGATACTATCAGATACCGTGGAAGTTGTGTTCTTGGCCTTGAATAGGGCCTTTAACAGTTGATCTATGGAGATGTGAGGTGTGGGACAAGTATCAGGGGATGTCAACTGGGCATTTGAGAGGTGATAAGGGGATGAAGTTTGCACTGAATCTATCATCTAGCAGGTTGGCTAAGTCAGCAGGAATAGTGTAAGTGGTACCATTAAGTAATAGTTCAGAACAAACTTTGGCTATGCCATGGAGGTTCCTAACGTATCCAAAGAAGAACTTGTGGTTTCCCTTTGATTTGGAGACTAGTTTCAACTCATAATTGGCTTTGGAGGTTTTCACTAGTGATCTAATTTGCTCATTGAGGTGGAGGAGGGCATTTTTCCGATTTGGAATTTGTTCATTTTTACCCTTGGCCAACAGTTTCTTCCTTTTGTTGTAAAGCCTGTTGATAGAGGATGTCCACCAGACAGGTTTGTGTTTCCTTGAGGAGCAGGTTTTAGTTCTGTTGGGTATAGCTGAGTCCATGCAGTTGTACAGGTGCTTGTACACTGCACTGGCATACTGTTCAGCATAGTTGTCTGTATCATTTGAGGGGGGCAGTGGTGTGAAACTACAGATACCCTCCCTTAGGAGGTTGTAGTCAGCTTTTGGGAAGTTTTTTAGCCTGGTTCCTGCTGGGGAGGGGTTGGATGGGACAGAAACTTCGAATGAGACAGACTGATGATCTGATCTCACCATAGAAGAACATACAATGGAGTGGTGCAGCAGTTGCCCATGTTGGTGAGAACCAAGTCCAGTATGTTATCTCACCTTGTAGGGAATGAGACCAGCTGAGTGCATTAGTGCAGAATAGTTAACCCAGTCTATGGTGGGGTAGTTGAAGTCACCAAGGATCATGGTGTTAGGGGGCAACTTGATGGAGTCAAGTAGGTCCAGGTAGGAGAAGTGGGTGGCCTGAGACATGGAAGGGAGGTCTATAGCTGGCTATTACTTGGGTAGGTGTCTTGCCAACTGTCATTTGCACTTGGAGTAACTCCAGTGCATCATGCTGGTAAACCAATCTGGTGGTGTGCCTTTCCTTAATGAAGTTAGAGACTCCACCATCCTCAGTCTTTCCGACCTCATTTTGGGGTCAGAACATGTGGAATGAGGTATAGCCTGGTAAGGCAGGGGTGCTCTCGGCAGCCCTGAACCAAGTTTCTGTGACTGCACAGACATTGGCATCCTCCAGTGTGAGGAGAGCCTCCAGTGAGTGCATTTTCAGTTTAAGGCTCCTAGCATCGAGCAGCAATACCTTCAATTTGCTTTTTGACAGATATTTTACATTGGAAGATTTGTCTTTGGGACATGGCCTAAAAAAGGCACAATGGAGGAGGCAAGAGCCTTGGCCAAGATCCGGAACCCCAGGTTGACAGGTGGAGGCCATCTCTGGCAAAGCATCTAGGCCTGTCAACCATGTGTTCCCAAACAGACAGATACTGGATCCCCTTGGAAAGACACCAGAAACTAAGCCAATTGTTGAAGTCAATAATTTTTTGTTGGTATTGTGATATCATTCTTGGTGTAGGCATGATGCTGCTTAGGGCAAGGGTCATACCTGCCTGGAGCACATACTCTGAGAGGTCAATCATGTCTCTCTTCATATAGCCCAGGGAGGTACTTATCAAGTCATTTACACCAACATGGACAATGACAAAGTCATACTTGTACCTGTTCTGGAAAGACTTAAGTGTTTGTGTGATGTGGTGGATTCTAGTGCCTGACAAACAGCTGACTGTGACTTTCTCCTTGTTGAGCCTGGTGAGGGGAACATCAGTGTGTCTCACTATTGAGTCACCAGTGACTAGTATATTTGGTTTATTGTTATTGTTGAATAGAGCCTTTAACACTTGATCTATGGAGATTTGAGGTGTGGGACAAGTATCAGGGATATCAAATGGGCATTGGAGAGGTGATAAAGGGATGAAGTTTGCACTGAATCTATCAGCTAGTAGGTTGGCTGAGTCAGCAGGAATAGTGTAAGTGGTACCATTAAGTACTAGTTCAGAACAAACTTTGGCTTTGCCATGGAGGTTCCTAACATATCTGAAGAAGAACTTGTGGTTTCCCTTTGTTATGGAGACTAGTTTTAACTCATAATTGGTTTTGGAGGTTTTCACTAGTGATCTAATTTGCTCATTGAGGTGGAGGAGGGCATTTTTCCGATTTGGAATTTGTTCATTTTTACCCTTGGCCAACAGTTTCTTCCTTTTGTTGTAAAGCCTGTTGATAGAGGATGTCCACCAGACAGGTTTGTGTTTCCTTAAGGAGCAGGTTTTAGTTCTGTTGGGTATAGCTGAGTCCATGCAGTTGTACAGGTGCTTGTATACTGCATTGGCATACTGTTCAGCATAGTTGTCTGCATCATTTGAGGGGGGCAGTGGTGTGAAGCAGCTGATACCCTCCCTTAGGAGGTTGTAGTCAGCTTTTGGGAAGTTTTTTAGCCTGGTTCCTGCTGGGGAGGGGTTGGGTGGGACAGAAACTTCGAATGAGACAGACTGATGATCTGATCTCACCATAGAAGAACATACAATGGAGTGGTGCAGCAGTTGCCCATGTTGGTGAGAACCAAGTCCAGTATGTTATCTCACCTTGTAGGGAATGAGACCAGCTGAGTGCATTAGTGCAGAATAGTTAGCCCAGTCTATGGTGGGGTAGTTGAAGTCACCAAGGATCATGGTGTTAGGAGGTACCTTGATAGAGTCAAGTATGTCCAGGTAGGAGAAGTGGGTGGCCTGAGACATGGAAGGGAGGTCTATAGCTGGCTATATCTTGGATAGGTGTCTTGCCAACTGTCAGTTGCACCTGGAGTAATTCCAGTGCATCATGCTGGTAAACCAATCTGGTGGTGTGCCTGTCCTTAATGAAGTTAGAGACTCCACCATCCTCAGTCTTTCCAACCTCATTTTGGGGTCAGAAAGTGTGGAATGAGGTATACCCTGGTAAGGCAGGGGTGCTCTCGGCAGCCCTGAACCAAGTTTCCGTGACTGCACAGACATTGGCATCCTCCATTGTGAGGAGAGCCAGATTAAGGCTCCTAACATCAGGCAGCAATACCTTCAGTTTGCTTTTTGACAGATATTTTATGTTGGAAGATTTGTCTTTGGGACATGGCCTAAAAAGGCACAATGGAGGAGGCAAGAGCCTTGGCCAAGATCTGGAACCCCAGGTTGACAGGTGGAGGCCATCTCTGGCAAAGCATCGAGGCCTGTCAACCATGTGTTCCCAAACAGACAGATACTGGATCCCCTTGGAAAGACACCAGAAACTATTTATTTATTTATTTATTTATTTGCAGTTGGTTTACCAGGATAGTCCATTGGGCCAAATAACCCATTTTCAATGGAGTCCTGGGGAGAAAAGCTCCAGAACTAAGTATGTTAACAAAAAGTGATTCATACTAGTTATACAAAACTATAACAAATTACAAATTATATAATAATCCAAAGTATTTTGACACCAGAAAACAATTTCAAGTAAATACAGTAAATACAGAAGAAATAACTATGAAAGAACATTAGATAAAAAGTATCTTAGATAACATTAGATAAAAAAAATAACTAAGCCAATTGTTGAAGTCAATATTTCTTTGTTGGCATTGTGATATCATTCTTGGTGTAGGTATGATGCTGCTTAGGGCTAGGGTCATACCTGCCTGGAGCACATACTCTTAGAGGTCAATCATGTCTCTCTTCATATAGCCCAGGGATGTACTTCTCAAGTCATTTACACCAACATGGACAATGACAGAGTCATACTTGTACCTGTTGTGGAAAGACTTAAGTGCGTGCGTGATGTGGTGGATTCTAGTGCCTGACAAACAGCTGACTGTGACTTTCTCCTTGTTGAGCCTGGTGAGTGGTCATCAGTGTGTCTCACTATTGAGTCACCAGTGACTAGTATATTTGGGTTATTGTTATGACTTATGGGCTGCATTGGTTTATTGTTATGCCTAATTTGCTGTTTGTGAGACACTGGTGTGTTGACGACTGTGTGTGATGTAATTGGTGTTGTGTGTGGAATGTTTGTGAGCATGTTTTGGGGGGGGTCTCTGTTGTTTAGGTAAGTTTTTGTTGTTGAGGGCCTCTGCATGGGTGGGTGTGTGACTCTGTGATGTGGGTGGTGTGGTGTTTCTGCTGGCAATCTCCTCTTTGTCAGGAGTACTGATTGTGGTATGAGAGAACACGTATTCTAGCTTACTGATGTAGATGCATCTCTCAAAAGTAGAAGAATTATGTGCTAGGAGAAGGGGACTGTCTGTGAACATGAGGCAGTTGCTACACTGTCTCAGTATGCCCATGTCGACCAGGCTGGCAGGGGAAACTGGTGGGAATTGTCCAGATATAGTGCTCTGAATATTTGGCGGTCTTACAGAGATCAGGGTTTGATAAGGGTTTGTCTGCAAAAACCCTAAATCTAAAATAACTGGCCTGAAGCACAAGTACTAAAACCAAAACTAAGATGCTTAGAATAGCAGGTAAATTTAATCAGGCTACTACCAGCAGTAATAAGTGCAGAATATGAACATTTGAACACTTAAGAGCACACAGAACAGCAAACTAAGGTAATAAAGAAGGAAGAAGACAGTTACAGTAAGAGCAGCTGAATAAAGTGTAGATATATATATATATATATATATATATATATATATATATATATATTTTTTTTTTTTTTGCAGTGGAGAGGGAGGGAACAGAGCAAGATTAAGAGACTATAGAGGTTGTCCTTCTCAAGTGTTCTCTCTGTACACAGTAGAAGAGATGGGACTGGTAGTCTATACACACTGAGCAGAGTGGATGAGAGGTGTTGACTACAACTCTTAGCTGAGATATATAAGTATCATGTTTTTTTTTCGATTATTTATACTGATTATTGTTTCTAGCAATTTATATATAGCACTTTTATTGCCTGCTGTTTAGTTTTTGAGTGTATTTTATTGCTATTAACTAATCTGCATGGGTAATTGATTTCATTTTGTGGCTTTCTGTAGTGCTTACTGTCTGTAGGCTAATAGCTTCAGTATTTGTCCTAGTTCAGAATTGTTGGCTCTGGGCTTGTTTGTTTATACAGTGACTGTTCAAAGCACATGAAGAGGCCATCTTGAATTAGCTGAAGCCTTTCTTTACCTTGGCTAGATTGTGTTAATTGGCTGCTGGCCAGTGGGAGCAGGTTCTTTTGTATTTTTGTAAAAAAAAAAAAAAAAAAAGTTGTTCTTCTGGTATTTAAGCCCTAACTTTGAGAGGGTTTCTGTCTATACACACTGAGCAGAGTGGATGAGAGGTGTTGACTACAACTCTTAGCTGAGATATATAAGTACCCTGGGTTTTTTTATACTGATTATTGTTTCTAGCATTTATTTATACTGATTATTGTTTCTAGCAATTTATATATAGCACTTTTATTGCCTACTGCTTAGTTTTTGAGTGTATTTTATTGCTATTAACTAATCTGCATGGGTAATTGATTTGTTTGCAGTTAAAAGCATTCTGTATCTTTGCAAATCTTTATCTGTTTAAAAACTTTCATTTTGTGGCTTTCTGTAGTGCTTACTGTCTGTAGGCTAATTATACTTGGTGGCTTTCCAGTTGCCCACCCCTACTGTAAATCTGATCTGGGACATTCCTCCCAGTCTAGTGTCATTATTTTTAGGAGTGCCTCAAGAGAGTGCATTTTAAGGTTTAGACTTCTAGCATCGAGTAGCATTGCCTTCAGATTTTGAATGCTTGTATCTGTTACGGTGATGGTTTTGTCCTTTGAGCCTTGCCTAGAAAAGGCACTATAGGGGTGGCAAGACCTTTAGCCAGTAACCTGAATCCCAGGGGTGACAGGTGCAGACCATCTCTGGCAAAGTATTGTGGTTTGTCAATCATGTTATCCCAAGAAGACAGATATTGGATCCCCTTTGTATGACACCAGAAACTTAGCCAATTATTGAAGTCAATCATTTTGTCCTTATACTGTGGTATTATTTTGGGAAAAGGCAGGATGCTACTCAGGGCTAGGATCATACCTGCCTTGGCCACATGATCCGAGAGCTCTTCCATGTCTCTTTTCA
Organism: Protopterus annectens; assembly: GCF_019279795.1. NCBI lineage: Eukaryota > Metazoa > Chordata > Ceratodontiformes > Protopteridae > Protopterus > Protopterus annectens. Next base: position 892,253,658 of record NC_056737.1, read on the forward strand.
TGTAGTCTAGGGAGGTAAGTCTCAAGTCATTCACTCCAACATGGACAATGACAGAGTCATATTTGTACTTGTTGTGGAGTGACTTGAGTGCATGCGTTATGTGGCGGATCCTGGCACCCGACAGGCAGCTGACTGTAATTTTCTCCTTGTTCAGCCTGGTGAGTGGGACATCAGTGTGCCTGACTATAGAGTCACCTATGACTAAAGTGTTGGGTACATTGTCTTGCCTTAGGGACTGTTTTTGGGTGGAACACTGGTGTTGTGAGCTATGTGTCACTTTGGTTGTGACTGGTGTTTGCGTTTCAGCTTCAAAGGTCCTTGTTGCTTGGGCAGGTAAATGTTACGTGCCTCCGCATATGTGGATTTAGTGTTGCTATGTGTGGGTGTTGATGGTGTGGGTTTTGAAGGACTATGAGTTTCTTGAGGTGTAGTGCAGGTGTTAACCTTCTCCTCTTGGCTGTCTAGCACAATCTTGGCCGGAGAGAGCTTTGCTTCCAGTTTGGCTATGTAAGTGCATTTCTTGCAAGTTGTAGTGTTGGATGGTAGGAGGAGAGGGTTTTCTGCGTACATGAGGCAGTTGCCGCTTTGCCCCAGTATGCCCAGATTCACCAGGTGGACAGGAGAAATCACCGGAAGCTGACCCTTGGACATGCCTGTTTAGGTACTTTTTTGTAAAGTACAAGAGGTGTTTTCCCTTACCTTTGCAAGGTACTTTGCATTTATAGGCTGTTTAGTGCCTAAGATTAATTTCTCCTTATTGACAAGGAGAGTTGAGTGCTTGTATCAGTTTCAGGCTTCCTAGTGCTTTCCAACAGGTTCTAGAGCAAGTGCTAGTCACCAGGGTTCAATTTCTAGTGCTACTACTGAGACACCAGCTAGTTCTAAAGGAAAATTTGAAGAGCAGACTTTCTGGCACCTAGAAAACTGTAGCCCCGCGATGCTGCACGATGCAAAGAATGCGCAAACACATGCATTTGTAAGCCAGAAAGTTGAAAGGGATAGAAATCAGCCCAAAAAGGCTAAAAAAATTACAGTTTCAGAGCTGGAAACCACTCCTCTAGTGTTAGATAGGCAGTACAATGCTCACCACTAACACTGGTAAGCAGTAGGACTTCCCTCTACCACAGCAAGGTCTGGATAGCTATGAATACAGAAAATAAAGTCCTGAGACAAGCAAAGCCTGGGATTTGGACTATACTGGCAAGGAAAGATGGAAAACAAGCAAACAAGATAGTATTTTTTTTGGTTAAAACAGGCTAAACAATGCAGTAATACAGTAAATAAAAACAGAAAAGGCTAACACACTTGAGTGTGTAGTCCTAAACAGTAAATGCAATTAAAACTCTACAAAATTAGCAATTTAAAACTTTTTAAATGAAGCAAGGCAAATGCACAACTGAAAAACGATTTAAGAGGCAGTAATACAGTAGAATAAGTAACTAGTCTACATATACAGAGAAGCCTATATATACAGAAAAGCAGCTAAAACACACAAACAATTCAGATGCAGTGCAACCTAGAGCACTTGAGTTGTAGCAATATTAAGGCAAATACAGTTATAATAAATGCAGTAAAATATACTCTATATTTCCAAAATGTTTAAGAAGCACAGTCAGAACACAAGGAGATTCAGGCAATTTTTTTTTTTAAGAAAGGGAGAAAGGAGTAACAGAAGGCCTTCTCAGATGTTCTCTCTGTATTAGGTAGAATGAACTAATGATACTAGACTGGGAGGAGTGTCCCAGAGTGCTCTTACTTATTTATTCAAATGTTGGCTCTGCTAGGATAATTGAGTGTATGTCATTCATCTGTCAGCTGCATAGCTATTTGTACCTCATTGTTCCCTGTCATGTGCATGGAGGCATGCTTTGCAGTGACAAATGTAAGCAAGTTCCAGAAACACCTCCTGGCATGATGCACTTTTTTAGGGTGGGCCTTACCCACTGTCTGTCTTGGGGGTTCCACTATGTAATTTCAAAATACTGAAATCCCGAAATTCAGTATTTCGAAATTACATAGCCGAAAACTCAAAGTTCTGAAACCGGCAGAAGCGCGAAATTCAAAATCCCGAAGCACTGAGATGTTGAATTTCTGCTTCCGCTGGTGCGGTGTGTTGATGTATCAGTTGAATTTAGGTAAGTTTGTGTGTAAATGTGTTGGTTAGGGGCTTTAGTGTGTGTTGTGGCTGCAATGTGTGTGTGTGTGAGGGACTGTAAGATGTGTGAGTTTCGTTTCTGTTTGAGCGATCTCAGAGTTAGAATATATAAGTAGGGCAGGGGGGGCTCGTGCTATAGGACTGCGGGACTGCAGCCCCTCCACCTGTAAAATGGGTCCCACACCTGTAAAAATCAATTAAATAAATTCCCCATTCCACAAACATATTAAAATAAAAAATTCTCAGACTCCGCACATGCGTGCTTAGTTCCTGACTGCTGTGTTAGTCAAACCAGAACTCCAAGCACACATGCTCAGGCATTCCGAGCTCCAGACTACTCTGTTAGGCAATCCGGATACCCTTCCAGCCCAAAGGTCTGTGCTGTGATGACAGCACAAACCGGAAGGTCACTGGACTGCATCGCCCGCAGGCTGGACCAACAGCAGGAGGCTCCAGCCTCTTCACATCTCGAGGGAGACCCAATGGCATGCGCGGGTTATGGAGGACATCTCGCAGGAGACCCAACAGCATGCATGGGTTATGGAGGACCAATTGAGCTGCAGGATGGACATTGTACACTACAGAGGAGCTGGGCCATAAAACCAGAAGGTCACCGGACTGCATTGCCTGCAGGCTGGACCAACAGCAGATGGCTCCAGTCTCCTCACATCTTGTGGGAGACCCGAAGGCATGCAGAGGTTATGGAGGACATCTCACAGGAGACCCAACAGCATGCACAGGTTATGGAGGACCAATCAGGCTGCAGGATTGCTGTGGAGGATGGACTTAGTACACTACAGAGGAGCCAGGCCATTATGGAGTGTGTGTGTGTGTGTGTGTGTGTGTGTGTGTGTGTGTGTGTGTGTGTGTGTGTGTGTGTGTGCGTGTGTGCGTGTGTGTGTGTGTGTGTGTGTGTGTGTGTGTGTGTGTGTGTGTGTGTGTGTGTGGGTGTGTGCTGGGCCATTATGGAGTGTGTGTGTGTGAAATGCCCCAGTAGCATCATGGTGGTGGTTAGAGAATAAGGCTTGAACCCTGTACATTGGGCCCAAGTGACAACAGCCTGAATTCCCTACCTACCACCATTTGTAAAACATTTGCAGATTTTTCCTCATATTTGTTCTGTTCCTCATAAAATCTGTGGTTTCTGTATTTTTGTTACTTTATTTAACACAGCCAGTAGTGCAGTGATAGCAGTGTTGCCTAACAGCTATGGGTTGACTGGTTTGATTCTTGGCTGGGATGCCTTCTGTGTGGATTCTACATGTCCTGTTTGTGTGGGTTCGCTCTGGTGTCCTCAGTGGGTATTTGTCCCTATTTTTTGGACTGTATTCCCCCATTATTGGCTTCATCCATGTTTTTTGTGCCAAGGTTGAGAGCTATGGTGATAACTGAACTCACTGAATATGTTTGGGGGCTGTATTCCCCCATTATTGGCTTTGTTCAGATGTTTTGTGCTAAGATGTTGACAGCTATGGTGAGAACTGAATCCACTAAAATGATAGCCATTTAAGTTTCAGTCTTCCTTTATTTCATCAAAATAGATGATTTGGCATAGTGGTATGTTGCTCCCGCTGTTTTGCACAGGGTCCTGGATTCAATACTTGGCAGTGAAATGTACGGTGATAACACAGCCTTTTATTCTAGCAACTTTCCAGCATTATACAAGCGATGTTTAAAATGTGTCCCTGGTTTTTGGGCTTTTGTCTCCCCCCTAAATACATTTTGGCTTTTTCCAGATTTCTTGTGCTGCAAAGTTCAGAGATACAGCTGTGTGTCGAGTAGATTTTACAAGGAGCTGAGAGCTGCAGGGGAACAAATGTTTAGTGCTGCTTATGCCGAGTTAGCTTTCATTGTAAATAGCACAACAGGTAGTGTACTTGCTTTTGATGCAGAAGGCTGTGGGTTCTACTCCCACAGTAGGCAGATCCATTGCTGATACTGTACTCTGTTGTAAAGGGGATGGATGCTGCAGTCCTCTTTGGTGAAGATACCTAGTAACTATGAACATGTTATCAGTTTGCCATCCATTCCCTATTGTGACATTACTAGAATTATCATTTTTTTAATGCAACATAGGCAATTTATTTCTCAAGGGCAACAGGCACTTTATTTGTAGATGAAACAATGACATATAAAGTTGTTTGCTAGCAGTAATTTCTTTCATTAGTTAACAGATTTCTTTAATGTGGAATTATTTAGATGACTTTTACTTCTTCAGAGATCATGCATATTTACTGATACTGGTGGGCTGTAGAAGTCTGAGTAGACTTTTATGATGGAAATGTTCTGAATTGGGCAGTTTTGTCATTATTGGTGCATGCATTTTGTTTCATTGTTTACTGGAAAAATGTTCAAAACAATAAATTTAAAATGCCGTCTTAACAACTGTACTGTATTGTACAAGGAATATAATTTAATACAGTCAGGAAGGTGTATCAAAGAGCATGTGTATGTTTCGTGTTCAAGGGGCCTATGATTTGAAAACAGCCCAAAATTAATCTTTATCTGCCACTGGCAAAATGTATTTTCTCTGAATGTAGGTTTCAGTGCTGTTTCAATGAATGTGAGTTTCAAGGGCAAAGAAGTTTTAATGCTAAGTCTATTTTCATTGCGAGACTGCATTGCTTTGTTTAGCAGATATCTATTAAGGTTTATGCTGTAAAATATAAAATAAAACTTTCAAATGAAATCCATATCATCGCAGAAGTAAAGCAGTATGCACATTACAGTGTTTATGGCAAATGGGGCAAAATAACCAAGGAATGGGACATTGGAATGGCTGCAGGGGGAACGCTCCATTCGACCATGATTTTGTGAGGGGGGAAGGGCAGCAAACTCAGACAGCCCCGGCTGAACTATACCTCTTAACTGTCCAGAATTTTGCAGAATTAATAGATTTTTTTCTTCTTATTTTTGGTTTGTTCCTCATAAAATTTGTGGATTTCTGCCAAATCATTTAGGAATGAAGTCACTAAATAATGGCAGACATTTGAGTTTCAGATTTCATACCCTTCAAAAATTCATACTAATGCAAGGCCTACTACTATTCTATTATCTTTCTAAGTTTATAAGAGCAATATTTAAAAACTGTCCTTATTTTTGGGCCTGTGTCTCACTTCTATGTATGGCTTTGTCCAGATTTCTTGCTCTGAGATTGAGAGGTATGAGTGTCAGAGCCATCACCGTCAGCCAGAGATATTTCAAACTGTGACCTACTTGTTGCACTCCACTCCCCATTGTAGTAGCTCTGAATGTGTCCAAGCAAGGCAAGAAGCAGTTATGCAGTGTAAGTGTGCAGAGTATTCCCCCATCCAAGGTAGACCACAAGTATGACCGTGGCTTTTCATCTGTCCTTGAGTTTGCAGAATGTTCTGGTTTTCTGTCATATTTTTATACTGTTGATTTATTCTTCTTATTATTCAGAAAATGCATGCTGTTGCAGTGCCCTGTTGCTCTGTATTAAAGTAGCAGTGTGCTTTAATGATCATCAGGTAAGCTTGTCGGACATTGTAAGATGCAAGTAAGCTTTAATAAGCATACTGTTAAAGAATTACCAACATTGAAAGCCTTTTCATTGTTGCCATGCAGATAATATTTACATAACTAGATAAAGTATAAGCCTTAGGTATTGAAATGCATATGACAGTATTTGTAATAAAGGACAGGATTACAGTATTTTCAGAAGCTCAGTACATTTGTTGGAGACTTGCAGTTATCTTTGCAGGCTTTACCTGTAAACTAAACAGAATGCCAATCTATCATGTGTGGTCCATAACTTGTGCAGTAATCCTTTAAGCAATTTATCTTGAGCTTGTTTCTTGTTCACTGTTCATTTTTTACTTTGATCATGTGTTCTCCATGAAACAAGTAGATAGTTTCTGTCAGGCAGCAGGTCTTTTTTGGATAAGAAACATTTTTACAAGTGGGAGTATCACAGAGATTGCTACTTTCAGCATGTTACCTGGTAATTTTATAAAGCTGAATATAAATTATAATTAGGCCTAAACTTTATACCAAGTGCACACAGTAACTTTACGGACACTGTAGTAGACATGAGACTTTTCTGTCGAAATCTTATGCTTAAACTGCTATTTCATGATAAAACTGATAGTGAAATGACATACAATAACGTTACTAGACCACCAAAGTTTAAGAAGCTTAGCAACTTTGTCCCACCTAATCATCCGTTAGTTGAGGCATATTTGAAACTAACTGAGGATGATTTGTATGAATATTTTTCTCTAAAGAAATATAGGAAGAATGGTAATTTGACTAGAGGGGAGCAGACTAGCTTACTTAAACTCCAGTCTTTACAGTCCATAACCATCAAACCAGCTGATAAAGGTGGTCGGATAGTAGTTATGGACACTAGCAAATATCGTGATGCTATGATTAAACTCTTGGAAGATGATTTCTATTTACAAGTTAACGAACAAATAGTGCAAGCCACTATTAGTCACGTAAGCAATATGTTATTAGATATGTTGAAAGGTGATATCTTGGATCAAGAATTGTTTGACTATCTCTTCGTTAAGAATCCACTTGTACCAACAATACATGGGTTACCTAAGATTCACAAATACTCCATTGACCCACCAATGAGACCCATAGTGTCTGGTCAGGGTTGGATCACTGAAAACCTTTCTGTCTATGTTGAGAAACATTTGCGACCTATATTAAATAAGAACAAAGTTGTACTGAAAGATTCCAAACAGTTTTTAACAGATTTGTATGACTGCTTAGGTGGCATTTGTGACGTTGATAACTTGATTTTTGTAATGTTTGACATCAAGTCCTTGTTTACTGTGTTACCAAATAACATAGGCCTGATTTATATCACTGAGTATCTACTCTTACATAGTGAATATACATCAGTTAAAGTAGACCTCATTGTACATTTCCTTGAACTCATTTTGAATAACAATCTGTTCACCTATGACAACAAGTTTTACCAACAGCGAGGTGGCATAGCCATGGGCACACCTTGTGCCAACAGCTATGCAAACATGTTTTTGGCATTTTGGGAATTTGAGAGTCTCTTTAATTTAGAAATGTTTAAACAACATGTAACTTTTATAGACGTTTCGTGGATGACGCTTTTGTTTTATGGAGAGGCAGTGTTGATGATTTGTTTGTGTTCCATACTATATTGAACAACCTCACTGGCTATTTAACCTTCAGTATGAATCATTCTAGAGAGAAGATAGAATTTCTTGACTTGTATATAGAAAAGTTAGCATGTGGTTTGATTAATACAGGTGTCTATAGGAAACCTTGCTATTTTAATACTCTATTACAGCATGATAGTATGCACCCACAGCATATTTTTAAGAATATCATTAGAGGCCAGGGGATGAGAACCTCTAGGCTAAATGCCACAGAAGAAGGCTTCCTAAATGAAGTGAGTGACCTCAAGATAAGGCTAGAAGAACGGGGCTATAGCTCACAAGAGATTGAGTCCAATCTCTTAGATGTCAATAAACTTAGACTGAATAGAGCAGCCCCTTATTTTGGACCAGTTATTACTGGTGGATCCGTTACAACAGACAATGGTAGAGATGATAGATCAACTCATGTAAGGGTTTCTTTACCATATAGTACTGATTGTCCAGCAATCAAGAATATTATTACGAAATACTGGCCTATTCTCTGTACTGATGATACCATCGGTAAACTTGTGGGGACTAAACCCTCTTTTTTATATAGGAACAAATTAAATTTAAGGAGAATGCTATGTTATTCAAAAAGGGATGAATGGTCAATGCCTCTTGAACACACAAAACCATGTGGACGCTGTAATTATTGTAGTTCTCTTGACCCCAGTCCATTTTTTGAACATCCTGACATGCACACTAACTTTAGCACACGTGCTGTAGCTACCTGTGATACTACTCATATAGTTTATTTGGCAGTGTGCCAAATATGTGATGCATTTATGTTGGCAAAACCAATCGTCACTTTAAAGACAGGATAAGAGAACACCTTTACCACATTAGGAAGGCTTCACCTCACAATGCCTTAGCTAAGCACGTAGCCCAAGCAGGTCCTGAACATTATTTCCTATTTAGAGCTCTTGAGAATATTAAACCCAGTATACGAGGAGGTGACATCAGGAACCATACTGAGAGTAAGGAGAGTATGTGGATAGTTAGATTGAGAGCAGATAGGGGTTTAGGTCTCAATGAGAGAGCCTCCATTAAACCTATGTTAAACAAACGGAGGAATGTTTGTAGATTTTATAATAAATGATGGCACATATATGTTTTACCCTTGAAATAGATTTCTTTTGACATATATATACATATTTATTAGAGCATCTTGAGTGTTCATGGAGTTTTTATATGTTTTTATATGTTTTTATATTCATTTTATACATCTCAGTATGTTTATATGTGCATATATCTTTAAGCTTAGATTAACTCATGAATATGCAACAAGAAGCAGCCAATAGGAGATGTTTTAACTGTATAAATGTAGCCTATGTACTTGAAGGTCTTTGTTACATGATCTGATGAAGCTCAAATGAATGAGTGAAAGCGCTTATCTGACCTGCAGTGGAATTAAAGTTGGATTTTAACCTGAGGATTTTGCCTTTCATTTGGATTTTAACCTGAGGATTTTGCCTTTCATTTCTACTTGTGACTCTGCATCAGCCTAGTTGCTCCTTTTGGTTTCATTAATATTATTCAAGTTTTTCTGGAGCACTGGGCGTTTATCCTGTTTGTCAGCAAGTGGTTTGTTCCTGATAAATTATAATTAGAACTGCAGTGTAAGGAGAAGTGGTTTGAGCTGGGTGCTGCTTGTTTTTTTATACTTTATTTTGACTGGCATTCCAGTAATGTATTTAAAAAGCAATTTATTTTTTCATGCCTCACAACCTTTGTGTTTCCATCTAGATATTAAGTAAGTTGTCATGTAGCCAATGCATTGAAATATCTTTTTCTTCTGCACTTCATTTTGTCTTCATTGGACTCTCGTAATGACGGTTTGGCATCCAGGGCATCGTATTTAATTAAAGTTCCAGTTGTTGTGGTTTTGAGCATAGCTCCATCCCTTTCTAGTTGGTCACACCCCTTCCCATTGGCCCCACCAATTCAGCTGTCTCCTTTTGCGTCCCTTTAATTTGAAGTCACCAGACGCCACTGAAGTAGGGGGGTGTGGGGGGGGTGCAGTCCCCCACATGGGGGGTACAGGGGGGCTTGTCCCCCTGCTTGTCTATAGTGTAGATGCTGTTATTTGATTGTTGGGGAGAGATTTGTGTTTGTTTATGTGTGTACTGTATGTGTAGGGTTGTTTCGGCATTTTGAATATCACAGTTGTGTGTTTTCAGAATTGTGAGTTGTGCTTGGGTTTTCGGCTATGTAATTTCGAAATACTGAATTTCGGGATTTCAGTATTTCGAGATTACATAGTGGACCTGTCTTGGGCCATGTGTTAATTTCCAATATTTCCAGTATCCACTGCAGTTAAAATATGCAGTGGGCATAGCACCTCCTCAAAGAAAAAAAAAATTGCAATGTCTCAGTTAGCTCTCCGCCCTTGACTAGTCATCCATTTAGCCTAGTAGAAACATTATAAACATGCTAGTGGGCCTCCTACCAATTGCTTTAATAATTGCCTTATTGTTTTTGTTAGACAAAGAAACATGACCCTAGTCTGTATATATATATATATATATATATATATATATATATATATATATATATATATTGCCATTTGAGTGATGTAATAATGATAGTAAGAACTGATTTGTGTGGATTATGCAGGTCTATTTTCAATGCATTCTGCATCTTCTGACATGCTTACTGAGAAGCATAGTGCACAACTTGGGATAACCTACTCCTTAAAAGAGTGTCATTTCACTTCTTTTTTCCTTCATTTTATTTTTTTTTTTAAATCAGTATGCTACAACAATCACTGTGTTGGTGTTTTATAATTTATGGGCATGTTATCAATAAATGAGAAGATGTTTACATACTGCTATGAATTAAAGATCAGTGTGGATGACAAATATCTTTTATTGGTGGTATCAGTGTTAAAGCATTGCTTCCATGGTTTAGTTATTCCTAATTAAGACATTTACAAATTGTTTATTTTAGTTATTTTAAATATTAAATAACCAAATATTCTAATAATTCACTACTTACTTAAGAAATCCTTAAGTATTAGAATCTTTTCCTGACAATACTGTGTGGCATTCATTACTGACCTTCTTTTATAAGTCTAATTTGTCAGGAATGTTTGAATTTAGTTAATTAGGAAATCTTCAGCAAACATATTTTCATCTCCTCCTTTGCTTGACTGAATATAACCAGTTTATTCATGTATCTGTTGTGATAAAAGCAGCATCTGGAAATCCTTCATCTTACTTCTAGACCTTTGTGTTATAAAGGATGTCGTCTTTTTTGTTAGGTTATGCCTTAAAGAATAATAGTTTAACAAACATGCTCTCCTACTGCTACCTTGTCTCCTTCTCCTAAAATAATACCATTAATCAGTACTATGCAACCACAGTATAGCACATGACCATTCACGCTCTAGATATCCTACCAGCATAGTAATTTATTGCTCATAATAAAGGATATGGTGCATTATCTTCCTCACATGTTCTTTTGTTCTTTCTTAGAGCAACTGAAACGGAGCTAAGAATTTAACATCCACTTTAGCCATATTAACTATCTAACCCATTTTACGATTGATTGGTTGCCCAAATGGCGCTCTGCAAATGAAGACCAAGCATCTTTTTAATTTTATCACTGCTTCAATCAGTATTGAGAGCAGATGTTCACAGGTTTCAAAAGTTCACAAGGAATGCATTTTGGCAAATGTTCAGTTTTACGAAGCACTCTTGCAAGGAAGGGCAGAAATGAAACACTTGTCTTCTCTAAATCCATTAACAAGTCACAGATTCAGCAGAGTGTTCATTTTCATAATGGATAACACAGCGTCAATGAAAGCTACTAAATTAGCACCCTCACTTAAGAACTATAAAGCAAGCACTAATGCATTTAGCCATCCCTTCCTCATTCCACTAATGGATGATACAGCCATACTATTGACTTTATTACAGAAAAAATAGATTTTGTTTGAGCAATTTTATTTCTGTTCTTAAGCATCTTATATTAAAATAATTTGATGTATATGCTCTTGCCTTATCTCATGCATAGAAGCGTTCTTTTTTCACTTAGAAATCCCACTCACACCTTAACCAGTTTAATGATTAAAATAAATAATGGTACACTTTGTCTGTCCTGGATAAAGGTGTTTGGTGTTTGAAGAAATTGTTAAATGATGACTCCTTGTTGTGACACCATTCTAGTCTTCAGATTATTAGTGCAGAATAATGAACTGCAGCCATATACATTCTGCTCCCTTTTAAATAAATTGAGGATGCAGATATGTACATGCGATACAGAATGATTTTTCATCATGTGCTTGCTATTAGCATGTAGACTTCATGTGATGTGCAACAATAAACTTATAAGGAAGAAAGAATTATGTAAATAAATGATATTAACTAATATTTTGAAAATTATATTAACTGATTATCTTAGATTGTATTTTAGTGCAGTATGTTTGCAAACTAATTAATAGAAGAGGTAAAAGAGTGATGCCATTTGAGGTGGTATTTAGAACCAGTTTAATGTTCCCTGGCGAATTTCTTCCTGATAAGACATAAAACAACACACATGGCCAGTGGCTTCTCATTAAATGATCATGCACTTGTGATAGGAAATGCACTAAAACACCAGTGACAGCACAAAAAGTTGACCAATTCAATGAGCTGAGTAGTTTTGTTTTGTGTATTTACTAAACAACGTCATACTAGCAAAAAAAAAAAATGTGCATCAGAAAAGCAAACATACTAAACTGACATAAGTGAGCGATGTGACTTGATTAAAACTATCATTACTTAGCCAATAAAATGTTTTAACAAATTAAATGAAGTTATATTTCCCAAAAGTATTTATGTGGACCATAAGGAAAAAAAAGAAGTTATGTCTTACCATAATGTTCCATCTGTATTGTTGATCCTCGTTCAGTCATTACGCATTAGTATTGGTTCCAACCTCGGAACCGAGCCGGCCATTTTCCAAGCTCGCGTCAGCTTCAAACTCTCGAGCTAAACTCTTACCCACAACCCCCCTCTCCCTGTTACCTCAGATTGAGTTTGCAAGTCAAAGAAGGTAGAGGCTACCTCAGGTCAAATAACCTAAAAGAACCGGATGGTGAGATCCACTAGAAACCACAGGAGGGGGAAGGAGGGAGGGTCAGAATGACTGAATGAGGATCAACAATACAGATGGAATGTTATGGTAAGACATAACTTCTTTATCTGATATTGTTAATCCTCGTTCATTCCTTACCCATGGGACAGAGTCCCCAGCTACCTCTATTCCTGGGAGGCTCTCATGGAAGGACATTCCTGAGCACCATAGAACTGAAAGATGCTCTTCCCCTGGAGGACAAGTCCAATTTGTAATGATTGATAAAGGTATGAAGCGTAGCCCAAGTTGCAGCTACACAGATGTCATATAAGGAAGCTCTGGCATGGAAGGCAGCAGAAGTTGCCACCGACGTTGCTGAACGAGCATTCATGGTAGTAGGCAACGAGATATTGCATTGTGTATAAATGAAGGTCACACAGTCCTTCAACCATCTAGCTAATGTGACCTTAGCAACAGCAGATCCTAATCTAGGTCCAGAATAAGCCAAAAATAACTGGTCAGATTTATGAAAGGGCCTAGTCCTGTTTAAGTAAAAACAAATTTGCCTGTGGATATCTAGGGTATGTAGGCAATACTCTCCTCTGTTTAAATGATTGGGAAAGAAAACTGGCAATTCAATGGCTTGATTAATGGACATTTCAGAGATCACTTTAGGCAGAAATGATGTATTCGTTCTCAGAGACACACTATCTCTATGAAAAAGCAAGTAAGGACTCTTGATACATAGAGCTTGAAGCTCAGAAATGTGTCTGGCAGAAGTAATGGTGACCAAAAACAAGGTTTTCCATGACAAATACTTGAGGTCGCAAGAAGAGGCAGGTTCAAAAGGTGGCATTGTCAGAACTTGTAGAACTAATGATAAATCCCATGGCTGAATAGGTTCTCTAAAAGGTGGCTTCAGATGATTCACACCTTTTATGAAGGTCTTGCACAACTTGTGGGACATAAGAGAGGAATCTTGTACACCCTCATGAAAGTTAGAAATTGCAGCCAAATGAACTCTAATGGTAGAGGCCGATAGAGCCGATTGAAAGAGGTCGGCCAGATAGTCTAGTATTATCGACACTGGTGCTGAGAAGGGATCTATTTGTTTATCCTTCAGCCAACAGGTAAATCTTTTCCACTTGCTCAGATAAGTAACTCTAGTGGAAGACTTATGAGATGCAATGAGAATATCACATACTTGTAAAGAAAGATAATTCTGCCTGGCAATCAAGGGAATTGGAGTAGCCAAGCCATGAGCTTCAGGCTGTTCAAGTTGGGATGAATCAGGTTCTGTGGATGTGAGATCAACTCTGGGGTTGGGTGGAGAATCCATGGTTGATCTAGTAGGTGAGGCCAAAGGAAGGGGAACCAAATCTGTCAAGGCCAATATGGTGCTATGAGGATTACCTTGTTCTTCAACCGATGGGCTTTCTTCAGAAACTGGGGAATGAGAGGAAAGGGTGAAAATGCATAAAGAAGACCCGAGGGCCAATCGTGGACTAGACTGTCCCTGGGTGACTGTCCTGGTGGGGTAATCAGGGCAAAGTAGTTGCTGCATTTGTAGTTGGTCGGGGATGCAAAGAGGTTGCAGCAAGGATGGCCCCAGTGGTGGAAGATCTCTGCCGCTATCAAGGGATTCAGGGACCACTTGTGAGGTTGAAGAATGAACCTGCTGAGTCTGTCTGCTATCACGTTGGAACTCCTGGGAATGTGCGTTGCTAGAAGAAAACGGTTGGTAGCCATCGCCCATTGCCATATTCTCATGGCCTCTCGACAAAGGGGGTAAGATTTCGTTCCACCTTGCTTGTTGATGTACCAGACCACCACCATGTTGTCTAATTGAATCGCAATTGTCCCAGACGGCAGCAGGGGATGAAATGCTTGCAACACCAGAAGCACCGCCCTCAGCTCGAGAATGTTTATATGCAGATGGGCCTCCAGTTCAGACCAAGTGCCTTGGACTGTCTGTCCCTGACATAGCCCCCCCCCCCATCAGGGAGGCGTCCGTGGTCACTGTGGCCTTGGGTTGCTGGGGGCAGAAGGGGCGAGAACATTGTGACAGATTATGTGTCATCCACCAATTTAAATCCTGGTTGCACCTGTGGGTTACTCAGGGCTGAAAGAGGATGTTGAAAAGGGTACCATTGGGTAAGCAGTAGCCATTGTAGAAGCCTCATGTGAAACCTGGCCAGGGGAGCAATGGTGATGGAGGCTGCCATGGAACCCAACAGTTGTAGAACCGAGTAAGCCATGGATTTCTCCCTTGAAAGGATTGGAATCAGTTGTTGCTTTATCCTTAGAATTCTGTGCTCTGGAATAAGAGCTCTACAGTTTTTTGTGTCCAAGATAACCCTTATGAATTCTGTCGACTGACATGGGGTAAGATTGGATTTTTGCCAGTTTATGGTTATGCCTAGCCTTTGAGCAGCGAGGAGAGAGTATGCCAGGGCTTTTTTCAGTAGATGTCTGGTGGGGGGTGGAAATGCGCCAGTCGCCTAGGTATGGAAACACCTGGAATCCTTGACATCGCAAGTGAGCTGTGACAACTGCCATGCATTTTGTGAACACTCTGGGGGCTGTAGAGAGTCCAAAGGGCAGTACTCTGAAGTGGTAGTGACTGGCTCCTGCACAGAAGTGCAGAAATCTTCTTGATGGACTGTCCACTTTTATGTGGTAGTATGCATCTTGAAGATCTATCGAGCACATCCAATCATCTTTTTCCAAAAGCGGGAGGATAGACTGTATTGTGACCATCTGGAATTTTTGTACTCTCACAAACTTGTTCAATATGCTGAGATCCAAAATTGGTCTCCAGTCCCCGGTTTTCTTTGGCAACAAAAATAGTCTTGAGTAGAATACCGACCCTATCTGGTCTGGAGGGACTGTTTGGATGACTCTTTTTCTTAGCAGCTTTTCTATCTCTAGTGCTGCTTCTTCTCTTTGACTGGGTGGAACGTCGGGAAGGTTTCTTGAAGGGGCAGGACAAAGATTGAAGGGGATATGATAACCTCTGGTTATAATCCTTTGTAACCAAGAATTAGTGGTGATGGTTAGCCAGGCAGAAGGGTACAAGGAGAAACATCCCCCAACCACCTTCAGAGGAAAGGAGTTGGGCTGCTCTTCAGGAGCGCTGGTAAGATTGACCAGGGAAAGAATCCCTGGAACCCTGGTTACGCAGACCCCCTCTGCCCCAAAAGGAGCATCTTCCCTGTGAGTTTCCCCCTCTGCCTCTAGGGGAGAACTCGGCCTGTGTGTCATGGAAAGGACCCTGATATTTCTTGAACCATATCTTCCCACTCTTTTGGTTTCAGGAGAAAGCACATTGAGGGGAAGAATAATGGACACCTATGGCAGAAAGGGTCTTAACCGTCCTGTTCACATCTGGCCAGTGTGCTTTTAATTTGGGCCCAAACAATGAGGAGGCCTCAATGGGAGCATTAAGAAAGGAAGCCTTAAAGGGTTCCAGGCATGTCATCTCAAGACCACAGCTAAACCCGCTGCTCTAGCTGCTCCTTCTGATGTGTGAGATATCAGTCGCATAGAGGAATTAGATATTGATTCAATGGTGGCCAGCTGAGAGGCCACTTTGTCATGTACCTCATCAGACATGGTACCAGCCAATTTTTCAGAGAGCTCAGAAATCAGATCCCTTTGAAGCCTGGTAAAGTGTGCCATATAATTCATAGACCTGATAGTAAAGGTCGCTGAAGCAAAGGTGCACTTCCCTATCCTGTCCAGGGCCTGGGACACTTTGCTAGGTGGATGGACAGTCTGACTTTCTTCTTCTGCCAGATCCTTTTTTGTTGTGGCTGCCACCACCAAAGCATCCACAGGAAGACCTTTGGACCAATGGGGATCCGAAGCAGGAGGAGTTAAAATCTTATCTGGCCTCTGGGGAATAGCTTTGATGGTATCAGGAGCCTTCCAAGCATGCTGCACGATGAGCCGGACAAGTTCATTGGCAGGTGGAGTAACCCAGGAGGTAGGGGACTGGGCACGAAAGTCCTTCAAGAACACAGATTCCTCAGAGGTCAGATTAGAGGACTGCCAGTCACCTCTCTGTTTCAGAATTTCAAGGATATCACCAAAGGATACCTCAGAGGGTGACCAGGGGGATCCTTCCTCCTCATCAAAATCTGTGTCTTCAGTGAGGGACTCCTCTGTGGAGTCCATGTGCTTCCTCTTACACAAACTTTTCCGGTGGACCTCCTCAGCATGAGAAGCTGGAGAAGACAGTGGAAAAGGGGATTCCTGTGGGAATATGTCCTGAGGCTCTTGCACCCAGTGTCCGCTAGGTGTGACTTGTGAAACCAGTGTACCAGAGGAGGGCAGAGGTATAGACAGTCCAGTATCACCAGCAGCAGCGAAAGCCTTCTCCATCAGTTGGAAGGCAGGAGTGCATGTCTAGGACAAGGGTCATCCCTCCCCAAGTGGCTCAGCCTGCCAACCCAGAGTCCCTGAATGGCTGTGGAGCAGCAAACTATGTGTGTCACAACTGAGATCCTGGGTCATAGCAAAATTTTCTTGCCATGAAGGTAACTATGGTTCTTTAGTGAGATCCATAAAGGGAACCGCAGAAGGGGAAGAGTGTGCTATATCCATGGACTTCAAAGGCAATGAAGGAGGAGAATAAGAAGGGGTCTTTGGAGATGGGTGATCTCCTCCCAAGGAAGGATAGTTCCTGAGGGGTGAGATACCTCTAGCCAAGAGCACCTGATCCACAAGACGCAACACATCATGTTCGGAAAGGCTTCTAGTGGATCTCACAGAGACTGAGGTAGAAACAGGCCTGTCCACAGAAGAGGTAAACTCAGTGCCCATCTCACCTGTCCGCACCGAGGACAATGGTGCTGAGAGAGACTGGACTACGGGTGTCTGCACCGAAGAAGTTATCGGTGCTGAGGTAATGGTCTGCACCGACACAGGGATCGATGCCGAAGTGGTTGTCGGTACCAAAGCTGGAACCGACAAAACTGGAGTCAACAATAAAGGTGTCGGTTCTGAGGAAGATCTCAGAGCCAACGAGGTCAAGGTCTGCGCTGACTGAATGGTCGGTGCCGATACACTGGTAATAGTCTGAACCGAGGAGCCCCTCTGTGCTGATATAGTGAAGGCTGCAGGAGAAGACAGAGCCAAGATCACTAATAGAGACGAAGGCCTCGGTGCCAAAGGTCTAGGCACCAAAAGCACTGGAGCTGACTGAGTGAGCTCCAGAGCTGGAACTTTAGCCTTTTTAGGTTTTGGTTGGTGGGAGTCCCCAGCTGGGGATGAAGGCAAAGATTTAGCCTTGGTAGGAACATCCAAGATTTTCTTATGGGCTCTAGGAGGGGTTGAGGCCTCCGACCCAGAAACAGCCTCTGAAAAAAAAAGAGATTTAAGGAGTCCCTTCAGTAACAGCTTGTTTTTCCTTTTCAACAAGGTTCTATTCAAAAAGTTCTCACAAATAGTACAGGGTGGATCAACAGACAAGTGGGATGCCCCCAAACAATAAAGGCACAAAGAGTGTGCATCAGAAGTAGGTAGTTTGTGTCCACAATCAGAACACCGCTTAAACCCCGGACTACTTTCTTATCTGCCATGACAGCAAATTAATTTATAGAAAAGGTACCAGCAATGGTACAAGAGAATACCCGAAGGTATGAGAAAAAGGGGAAGGATTACCAATGATGGTAAAGAGAGAATACCTCGTGGTAAAAGTGGTAAAGAAAAGAGCAGAAAAACCTGAAGAAAATATGTACACTAGATGCGATAGGGTAAGAGACAATGAAATATAAACTTTTCTGACAGAAAAGTAATCTGAAAGACTATTAAACAACAAATAGTTGTACTTAGCTCAAGAGAAGTAGCTTGACACGACTGAATGGCAATGCGGCAAACAAAATCTGAGGTAACAGGGAGAGGGGATTGTGGGTAAGAGTTTAGCTCGAGACTTTGAAGCTGACGCGAGCTTGGAAAATAGCCGGCTCAGTTCCGAGGTCGGAACCAATACCCATGCGTAAGGAATGAACGAGGATTAACAATATCAGATCAGTATTTATTCCCTGGTTAACCTATCAGATCTCGAGGGGCATACAGACTTTTTACAGTAAGGAAAAGAGATGATGTGTAAACCAACTGAGACTTTGTATAGGTGACAATGAAAATATCACTACTTTTTGTTGTCTGGCACATGGGGTAACAAGGACCTAAAAGCACTCTTCTAAGAGTACAGAACCATTATTTGTAATTAAAAACTCTATTATGTGATGCAAACCTGTAGAATGTAAAACAAATGGATGAAACGTAAAGTCAATGCAGATGAAGAAATGTAAAGTTCACAGAAGTCTCCTGGTCAGTTATGATGGATGCTTTAGCTATGAGATTATGCATAACAATAAGAAATCAGTGAAATATGTAAACTGATTGCTAAACAGGGATGCATAGTGAAACAAAAAACTGACAACTGCTGGCATTACTCACACCTTGGAATTCTCAAGAAACAGAAGAGTGGATGTGTTGGAAGGACTGAGGGGGCTAACTGCAACAGATATGGCTGCTGGACAGACTGATCCAGCTTTACAAGTGGCAACAGATAGTACCCCTGGTGAAAATGTTGTTGCACAAAGAAATTCATCAAGACCTGAGCAAATTTACCATATTACTTTGGAAAGCAAAGCTCTGTTAAACAAGCTCTAGTTGAAAATTGAAGTTTAAAGTTTGAAATTCTAGCGTATTTTTTGCCATTCTTATCTAACAGATGATACAAAGTAAAGAAAAAAGTTAAGGAATGATGTTGGGCATGTGAACGACATTACAGCAAGACACAAAAGGTGTGTAGTTTTTTATTTAACATTTGTTGACTGGGACAGTCTGACTAAGTTCCACAGAGCCTGTTTTCAGTGGAGGCCTGGGGAGAAATGCTCCAGATGCATGTCTTTGGAATGTGGGAGGAAACTGGAGTACCCAGAGAAAACCCACACGAACACAGGGAGAACATGCAAACTCCACACAGAAGGCACCCCAGCTAAGAATCAAACCGGAGAACCTCTTACGGTGAGGTGACAACGTTAACCGCTGCACCACTGCACTGCCCTAGTTTAGAGAAAGATAACCGGAATATAAGAAATAATGGGATTATTAGCAGTAGTATAAAATGAAATGGATAGTATTCATAGTCACTTAAACATGTGTGCAGCATGTACTTGGAGCAAATAGCAGGCATTTCCAAACAAAGTATGAGTCATAGTGCATTGCTTTGCATATCTGGAAGCCACCAAAAGTCATACAAAAAGTTATCTGAAAATGAACGCATAATAAAATGTAAAAGATGAATTATATGCATATGCTGCACTTATGGTATACTAATGGGACACCTTTCCCATTTTTGTGATTCAAAGTCACATATTACGATACAAAGTTATAAGAAGAAGTTACAGGAGACCTTCATATATGTGCACTTATAGATACATGTGCAGGTATTTCCGGAACACTTTAGTCCAGCTTGTTTTTTACAGATCTGCACAGTTTGCTTAGGTGGTCATTTGTAGGCTGCACACATCAAAAACAGCATGACTGCTTCATACTTACAGCTTTAGTATATCCATAAGCTTGGAAAGCATTAGGTAGCCTATCTACCACAAGAGGAGTGGTTCCTGGCCCAGAAATTGTAGCTATTGGCCATTTGGGCAGTTTTTTCCCATCTCTTTCAACTTTCTGGTTTAAAAGCTGCACGTGCGCTTGTTTCCCACCTTTCCTGTAAATAGCCTAGTCCAGGTACAGAGTTGCTGTATCCAGGACTGTTGGGAAGCTTCTGAGCCCCGCAAGCCTTTCTGTGTTAAAGGAAAGCCTTCTAGCTTATCAGAGGGAGTGGTAAGCACTTAGGTACCTGTCTACCATGAGAGGAGAGGTTCTTGGCCCAGAAATTGTAGTTTATTGACCATTTGGACAGTTTGTCCATCTCTTTCAACTTTCTGGTTTAAAAGACCACATCTGCGCTTGTTTCCCATCTTTCCTGTAACTAACCTACTGGGTAGCACTAGAAAGCCTTAAACTGATACAAGCCTTCTAGCTTAGGAGAGAGACTTTAGAGTGATTGCGTATCAGTTTTCTGTACTTTCTTGCTGTACTTAACTGTTTTCCACCTAAATGCAGATTTTCCAGTGTTTATTGTGATTTAAAAGCTTGTTTTTTTCACATATTGTACTTATTTGACTGCCTGCACTTTTAAAAAGTTGTTTTTTGTTTAAATAATTTGTTTAACTGTTGTAGGCTACACACTAAAGTGCAATAGCCTTTTCTGATCATTTGTAGTCATTTAAAGCTGTTTTAAGTGTATTTTGTACTGTTTTTTTCCTTATCTTTTCAAAAAAAACAAAAAAATACCTTGTTTCCCACCTTTCTAAGCTAGTATAGTCCAGTTTTCAGGCTAGTGCTGAATTCAGGGCTGTGATACTAGTTTCTGAGTTGCCCATACCTTACTTGGATAGAAGGAAGTTTCACTGTTTACCTGTGAGAGAGGGGAGCTTTGAGCAACCTATATGTCCCTGGAGGAGTGGTTCCAGCCCAGAAGTTAGTAGTTTATTGGCCATTTTGGGCTAATTTCTATCTCTTTCATTTCTCTACTAAACAAAATGTGTTTGCACGGTTTTGTGCACCGGGCAGTGCCGGTTACCTACGGTTAAATTATTCCTGGCTCCACTAAGTCTCCTCTTCAGTTTTTCCCTTGAAACTAGTCTAACTCTCAACCTAAGCACTCAAAAAGCATCTTACAGCCCAGCACTTGCTCAGACCTAATAGCAAGCACTAATATACCCTGACACTGATTGCCCAGCAGGGCAAGGCTCTTTATTCACCCCTCACCAACCAAGCAACTAAGCAGCTCACCCTACTATTCAGGCATGACCAAGGGGCAACTTCAGGAGCACTCTCCAGTCCCAGCTGGTGAATCTGGGTATCCTGAGGCAATGTTACAACTGTCTCATGTACACATACAACCCTCTCCTCCTACCACAAAACACTAACATATGGGAGAGATACAATTATACAGCCAAACTGGAAGCTAAGCTGTCTCCACCCAAGACTGGAACAGACAGTCAAGAGGAGAAGGTTAACAATTGCACCCCAACTCCAGCCGCACACAGACCTAATAAAAAAGCACTGCCAAAAAATACACATAAATACACAAAATCATACTCGGAGGCTCTAAATAAAAAACTGCAAAAGCATTAGAGACCTCCGAAGCAGACACCCAAACAACCTGCACTTCCTGTCACAAATCAGACAACATATAAAACACAAAATCAGTGTGCCACACAACCACAGCCCTTAAGGCGAAATAACATACCTAACACACTAGTAATAGGTGACTCTATAGTCAGGCACACTGATGTCCCACTGACTAGGCTGGACAAGCAGAAGGTTACTGTTAGCTGCCTGTTGGGAGCCAGAGTCCGCCACATAACACAAGCACTCAGGTCACTCCAAAACAAGTACAAATATGACTCTGTCATTGTTGATGTTGGTGTGAATGACCTGAGAAGTACATCCCTGGACTACATGAAAAGAGACATGGAAGAGCTCTCTGATCATGTAGCCTAGGCTGGTATGACCCTGACCCTGAGTAGCATCCTGTCCTCACCAAGAATTATACCTCAGTATAAAGAAAAAATGATCAATTTCAACAATTGGCTATAGCTTCTGGTGTCATTCAAAGGGGATCCAGTGTCTGTCAGCCTGGGAAGACATGCTCGACAAGCCACTTTGCTTCTCAAGAGATGGCTTGCACCTCTCACCCCTAGGCTTTTGAATACTGGCCAAGGCTCTTGCTGCCCCCATAGTGCCTTTTTAGGCAAGGCTCAAAAGTCAAACCCATCTCCGTAAACAGCACAATTAACAAAAAACTGAGGGTTATGCTACTCAACGCCAGGAGTTTAAATCTCAAAATGCACGCACTCGAAGCACTCCTCAGTATGGAGAACGTCACCATCTGTGCAGTAATTGAAACCTGGTTCAAGGCTCCAGAGGGCACCCCAGCACTACTGGGCTACAACTCATACCACACGTTTCAGCCACAGAACACAGACCGAAACACAAAAGGAGGGGTTGTATCCATATTCATCAAGGATTCCTACACCTCCAGGTTAGTGGCGCAGAATGATACCTCTGAGATCATCCATGTGCAACTAACATCGGGCAAATCTGCAATGCAAATTGTGGCCTGCTACAGATCACCCTCCATGACCCAGGACCACCACTCCACCTTTCTAGACACACTGGAAAACATGAAGGTCCTACCAAACATCCTGATATTGGGCAATTTCAATTTCCCCACCATTCACTGGGAAAACTATTTGAGTACAAATTCCCAGGCCCAGCACTTCCTGGAATTCATCAACTCAAATGCCTTGAATCAGCTGGTAAACTCCTCTACCAGAGGTGAAAACATATTGGACCTGGTCATCACCAACATGGGCGACAGGTGTTCCACACCGGAGGTCAACCCGTCACTGGTTAGATCAGACCATAAACTAATCACTCTGGATGTCCACACCCCACCACCACCCCCAACTAAGGAAACCATAGTAAAAAACTTTTCTAAAGCAAACTTCACTTTACTTAAGAGAGAGGTGGTAAGTTTCACAGCCCCCACGCTAAAGGATAATGCTGCCCAAGATGCAGAAACCTTTACAAATGCACTCTATGAGCACCTACAAGGATGCATGGATTGTTCTATCCCTAACAAAACCAAGACTCACTCCTCTAAGAGAAGGAAACCAGTTTGGTGGACCCCTGCAATAAACAGGCTATACAATAGAAGGAGGAAACTAGTTCAGAAAAAAAGCAAATCCCAAGAAGGAAAGAGATCCCTGATCAGTATCAGTAAGAAACTGAAGCCCCTCATGAAATCATCCAAGGCTAACTTCGAAAGAAAAATAGCCAAGGATTCAAAAGATAACCACAAAGCCTTCTTTAGCTATGTTAAGAATCTAAGTGGCAACTCACAGATATGCACTGAACTAGTGCAAAATAGCACAAAATATACTGAACCTACTGATATTGCCAACATCCTGGCAGATAGATTCAGTGCAAACTTCACCCCCCCTCACTTCCAAAAGGGCCCACAACAATACTGGAAAAGTGTAGTGTCCCAAAAATCACAGATGCACAGGTGAAAACAGCCCTTTCAAAAGCCAAAAACACAGTGTCAATGGGACCAGATGGTGTCCCAGGCTGTGTCCTGCATGAACTACAGAATGAACTAACCCCCCACCTAAACATGCTGTTCAACCTCAGCCTCTCCACAGGCTACATGCCCATAGAATGGCACACAGCAAAGGTTATTCCTCTGCACAAAGGAGGGGCCACAACTGACCCTGGTAACTATCACCCCATAAGCCTGACTAGCCTGGTCTGCAAAGCTATGGAGTGCATCATCATGGAACTCATTAACAAAGACATTGGGAACCTCCAAACACTTGACCCGACCCAGTTCGGCTTTGTTAAGGGCAGATCATGCCTACTAAACCTGGTTGACTTCTTCAAGACAGTCAACAAGGCCATAGACAAGGGAAAGATGCTTCACACACCCTACCTTGACCTCGCCAAGGCTTTCGACACCATTCCCCACTCGGGTATTACAGAAAAACTCACCAGCCTGAACATAAACCCCTACTTCATGAGATGGGTTGCCAACTGGCTTACAGACAGAACTCACACAGTAAGAATAGCGGGATCCAGGTCCGACTTTAAACCAGTCACAAGTGGTGTCCTGCAAGGCTTGGTCCTGGGACCCCTACTGTTCAGCATATACTTCTCAGAAGTACAGGCAAACACAGGAAGACTATGGCTAACCAAGTTCACCGATAACTGCAAACTGGGAGCCATAATTGACTCTCCGGCTGACACGGACATCCTCCAGAAGGGCCTTACTGAGACGGACACCTGGTGTCAAAGTCATGGCCTCAAGCTAAATGCCAAAAAATGCATAGTCATCCCGTTTGAGAAAAACAAAACACCCAGAAATTACCACATAGATGGCAGCCTCCTCAATACAGAAGAGGTAATAAGAGATCTGGGGACACAGGTAGATAGTAATCTCTCCTTTGACAATCATATTGCCAAAGTAGTTAGGAAATCCTTCTATATGGCCCATCTAATTACTAAAGGGTCCGCATCTAGAAATAAAGAGGTTATAGTGCCCCTCTACTCATCACTAATTAGACCCATAATAGAGTACAATGCCCCATTTGGGATGTACCTCACAAGACACTTACAACAGCTGAAAAGACCACAAGAGTACCTCACCAAGAGGATTACGGGTCTCAAACATAGGTCCTATGCAGCCCGACTGAAAAAACTCCAGCTGTACTCAGTGGCATATCGCTTACTCAGAGGTGATCTCTGCCTGACTTACAAAGCCATGTCCAACTCAGAATTGATGGACATGCTCCACCTAAAGAAATCCAAGTCACTGCCAGCCACGAGCTGTAGTGAGCTAAACCTCACCGCAACAATAAATAGAACATGCTGGAGGGATAGATTCCTGCCACAGAGACTCCCCATGCTTTGGAACAAAATTCCAAATTACATCAGGCAGAGCCCCTCACTAACACTGTTCAAGAGAAACCTTGGCAAGTGGATGGGTAACAGAAAATACACCCCTGGGATCACTTCATTGTCTTTGCTTGGCAGAGGATCAGTTAATTAATCAATGGGGCGGCGAAAGCTGACACACTCTGGCTAGGCTTATAAATGCCCTCAGGCAGATAGCCTAGTACCTACCTATGAACCTATAAAGCACTACTGTTCAAAGATTTCATCTTGCACAGCTGTGTAGTTTATGACTATGAATATCACCCAAATTATTTTGAAGTGTAACAGGCAATGTAATTTACCAAATGTAATATTCTTTAATGTTAAAAGAGGTACCATTTGCTAGGTGGGTCAGCCAAAGCACTGCTACACACAGGACACCTTATTTTACAATGTCCAAATTAATGGTATACAATGTATAAATGAGGCATTCTTGTGATCTCATAAAATCATACAAAATCTAGGGCTACTGATCAATTTAGTAAAATTTCCAGCAGATAAATGAAGATGTATAGAATTCTGAGTAGGAGTGTGTGAGATACTCTAATGTAATGAAGAAGAGGGCTATCAAATAAATGTACAGAGGTTCAGGAAAAAGAGTTTTCAAAGGAAAAGAAACCACCAGAAAATAAAGAGATTTAAATTCCACCCAGGATGAGTTGTCAGGTTTGCAAAATGATAAAAAATAAGGATTTATTTATTTATTTTATTTATTTTACATTTGTTAACCGGGTTAGTCTGACTGAGCTTTTGGCTCATTTCCAGCAGAGACTCAGACAGAAAAGCTACTCAGGGAAAAACAATTTTAAATTTTAGAAATGAAGTATTAACAATCAACTTTAGGAGAAGAAAGAGATGAAAGAAGTAGGGGACATGAAGATTGCATAGGGAAGAAAGCAATTAAACAAACGTTCTAAGGAATAACAACGTGTAAATGGAAATTTTTAAAATTCATTGTCAAAAACCTGTCAAATATGATGAGGTAATGCAGCATTACAAAATAAATAAAATACTTTGATGTAGTGATGTTTCAGCTCTCTTGATGTTCACAAACATTTGTGTAGTGTTTTAGGCTAAGCACATGTTTAAAGGCATAACAAAGGTTGCATCAGTGAGAGGTTTTATTTAACTGTAAGGACTATTTCTAATGCTCCAGGAAACAAATGTTATTTAAAAAAGTTAAACCTCTCTCAATTGCAGCATAAGGCTTTACTTTGATTAAATGATTTTAACTGTGTTGTAGGCATTTATTAATCTGCTTTAGATGCAAAAGAAGAACAAGAACATGTAATAATATCTGAAGATTATTAATATAATCTTCAGATAGCAGAGTGATCATAAGGGTGTAAAAATCTTTAATTCTTTTTGAATTTAGTTGTAGGCAACAATGAAATGGAAAATTTACCAAGTGCCAAAAATAAGATTAAATAGGTTAAGGAAGAAACAAAGGAAGATATTGTAACATTACTGTGGACAACTTTTTTCTTAATTTGGATAGTATGACACAAATAAAATAAAGTCAATCTTTTTCCTGAAAATGGCAAGGAAACATGATAAAGGTTGTCTTTAATAGGGCATTTAACCAATGCTTGGAAGATCAGCTATATCTCATCCTTAGCTGATGAAGTTCAGATTGAAGGAACATTTATGGAGACGTAAGAGATTAGGCGGATAAAAAAATAATGTCGTAGAAAGGTTATAAATGAAAGCAAGGCATTTAAATAAAGTATTTCAGGAGACAATGATGCAAAGAAAGAGGGAGGTATAGTAAGCCAAAATGAATTCTTTGGAAGAATGACTCTGTGATTTTAATCAATAGAGTTCTGTCAATAATAAATCAAAGACCTTCCATTGAGAATATGGTTTACATTACAAGCCATATAAAAACCGAACAGCAGCAGATTCATTTTGGAATTACTAAGAATTCAATGAATGGGTCATGAAAGGTGACAGAAAGAGGTGGAGGGACTTTACAGCACTATTATTTTGTTTATATGGAAGTAAGGAGGTAAAATAGACATTAATAGTTGGAGACCAATACCACTATTCAAAGCATACTTTAAAATTCTATCTAAAGTTGTAAAGTTGTATACAGCTGTGAATGTAAA
Source organism: Protopterus annectens (assembly GCF_019279795.1). Classification (NCBI taxonomy): domain Eukaryota; kingdom Metazoa; phylum Chordata; order Ceratodontiformes; family Protopteridae; genus Protopterus; species Protopterus annectens. Next base: position 892,280,705 of record NC_056737.1, read on the forward strand.
ATAGTTGACAGAGGCAAACTGGGTGATTTGGGGAAAGCAAATGTTGTCTAAATGACATTATTCATCAGAAGGTATGTATTGACTACATCCAGAGATAACTATTTAAAGCTATATTGTGGTGTTGCAAAAGTGTGTAATATCATATGTATCGAACAATTATGGAAGCTAACAAAAGATGAATGACCCAGCATGCAGGCAAATCCAATGATACACCAGTTAAGTCCAACACAAAAAGAAAAATGGTTGGTTCTTCTTGTTACTTCTCCTTTAACCAAATTGCTTTTTAATTGCTAATTAACTTAGGCATGTGATCTTTATATTGTATTTAACAATACACTAGCCTTTGTTAGATGAATTATGCACCTGAAGAAGCCTTCTGGGTGAACATTTTTACTTGTATGCTTGGGAAATTGCTTGGAATCATTTAAGGATTTTAGTTCACCCTGTGTACTTGGAATATTGTTTGGTGCTATTAAAAGACCAAAAATACCAAACAGCACAAACCAGGAAACAGCAAAAATGAGTGAACCAACTCCAAGACAGCAGCAATAATCCAAATAAAGGAATTTATTTCATGCTTTCATCTTTCTTGTACACAGCCTTCTTCAGAATTAATTAAAAACTTTGATGTCATCATATAAATACACAACTCAAAGCCATAACTGGTTAACACACAGTAGTCCCCACCCCTGCTACAAAGTTTTAAAACTAGGTTAACTATTAACCTGCTGGCAACAAAAAACACAGTAACCTTACATACAAATAAAACAGTTACATGACTATTATATTAAATACATGGATTTAAGTTTTAAAAAGGGGCAAAGTGTTATTTTGTCATTCAAACCAGGAAAATTTGTAGAATTTAACCTGACCTGCTATTTCATCTCAATAAATTCCAAGTATTCATCTATTGGACCCTCTTTTTGTCCCAGATCTACATAATCTATAACAGAAAACTTGGAAAAAATGATCAGGAAATTCTTGTATATGCCTATATAAAACATTATTTACATTTTTGTTGGCTATGTTGTAACAATGTTGGTAAATTCTCTGTTTGATGGTCCACTTGGTTTTCCCGACATAGAAGCCATCACAGGCCTGGCACAACCCAAGATATACTACCCCTTTAGAGTAACAATAATATTTTTTCTTTGGTCTAATTTTTCCAAAGTTCTTAATAGTGACACCTTCTGTGTCCAACATGTGTCTGCAATGGGGGCATCTACCACATTTGTAAGTACCTCCAGTCTCACTCAGGGAGTTTGTCCTTTCGAATAATCCCTTAAAAGACACCTCTTTCTTGTAAACTATCTTTGGTGTCATACTTAAGGTAGTGGCTGCCCCTGGGTCCAGATTAAAAATATCCAAGTGCGTATAAATGATGCCTCTAATGTCATAAAAGCTGGCATTGTATGGTAATACCATCACTCTCCAAACCCAGGTTCAGTCATGTTGTCCCTTCCTTCTAATAAGTTGAGGTCAATTCTCAACAAGCTCTGGTACATGCCCTCCCTTCTCTTGAACTTTACTTCATCCATAATGTTCTTAATAAATACTTCATGGTAACCTCTCTGAACCAACATACCCTGCAGCACTGTGCATTCACTTAAAAAGCCATCCCAGCCAGATATCATCCTAGCTAATCTGACGTATTGACCCTTTACCAATGCTTTCTTCTGGTGGATGGGGTGCCAGCTGCTAAAATGCAGCAACTAGTTGGAATAAGTAGATTTTTTTATATAACAAGGATGAAAAAGGTTTATGGTCATAGTCTTTTTTAATTGTAACATCTAAATAATTCAATCTATCCCTGTCAACTACCATAGTAAATTTCAAAAAGGTGGTTGTATTGTTTATATATTCAAAAAACCCTTCCAATTTTTCCATCCCATCTTTCCAGAATAATACAATATCACCCAAATACCATCTGTACAGTGCCCAGTATTCTCTGTCAGTTTAACCAAGGATATAAAGATTCTCCTATTGGAAAAACACTGTATTTGCAAATACTGGGGCACAGCAGGCCCCCATTGCCACCCCTTGTGTTTGCCTAAAAAGTTGGCCCTCATAGACCAAAAAAAATAGTACGGACCAAACACACAGACCCACATATGCTGAGGCTCTTAAATGTAAACCCCTAAACCACAAAGACCTCTTAGAAATTTCACCCTAAAAAAGTGTCCTCAGCAACTTCCAGAGCACTCAGCAAAAACAACAAACAAGATGCATACTGCCACATCCTACTGTGTCTCAACTTCTAAACCCATAAGGCATACCACCACGCAACCCACCATTTAGGTTATAAGAGACTCCATTGTGAGAGACACAGTTGTCTCACTCAGCAGGCTAAGTAAGGACTGAGTCACAGTCAGCTGTCAGTCAGGAGCCAGGATCCAACAAATCACACATGCACTCAAGTTGTTAGATTGCAAGCAGCAGTATGACTCTGCCATAGTCCATGTGGGTATAAATGACCTGAGATGTACCACCCTGGGCTATGTGAAGAAAAACATGTTGGAGCTCTTGGATTACATGTACCAGGCCAGTATGAATGTAGTACTGAATGGTGTTCTACCTTCTCCAAGGGCAATGCCACAATATGAACAGAGCATGACCCACTTTAATAATTGATTTCACTTTTGGTGCCAATCCAAGGGTGTACAATATTTGTCAGCATGGGAGGATATGGTCAACAGACCACACTGCTTTGTCAGGGATGGTCTGCACCTGTCCTCTCTAGTCCTTTGAATAGTGACCAAAACTTTGTTCTACCCCAATGTGCCTTTTTAGGTAATGCCAAACTGACAAAACTTCTGACATAGCAAAACCAGCTCTAGAAAATGTAAAGGTGTAACTGACGATGTGAGGAGCCTAAACAGCAAACTCCACTCCTTCCAAGCTCTCCTAACCTTGGAGACTTCAGACAATTCTGTAGTTACAGAGATATGGTTTAAAGCTGTGGAAACCCCTGCAGTGCAGGTTTAGGATGCCTCCACGCATTGAAATCAGCTACTACACACATAGGGACCAAGAGTGGAGGTGTCACAATTTACATAAAAAAATCATGCCAATAGGCCGACCAGATATGATGATGTGCTTGAGGCAACATCAATACCATATCGTTTTGCAAGCTATAGGTCTCCTATGACCCTGGAAACCATTAACACATACTTAATCTTACTGGAGTCACTCACCCTTCAACCCAATACCATATTCATAGGTGACTTTAACTACCCTACAATAAACTGTGAATCAAGCATGACCTCAAACATGCAGGCCCGAGGATTCCTACAGTTTGTCAACACATGCACCCTGGATCAGATAGCTCATACACCCACTCAGGGTGAGAACATACTGGATTTGTCCTTACTAATATGAGAAAATGCTTGCAGCCCTCTCACATAATGTCCTCTCTGGTGAGACCAAACCATAAAGCTGTCTCCTTTGAAATAAAAAGAAAACTTAGGACCCCTGCTAACCCTGGATCATTTAAGAACTATTCTAAGGCAAACTTTCTACTATTAAGTGATAACCTGGAAAAATGTTAAGCCCTGCCCCCAAGCCCTGAGAACACTGCTGTCACTTGTCTATGCAGAATTATTCTAAGAGACCCTGTTTAATATGTCAGTAGATGTACACAGACAGCTTTGCCTACTAGGAATAAATACAAAACAAATGCAAGAAATAAACTACTCTGATGGAATTTCAATATAAATAGGTTGTAGAACAAAAGGAAGTAAATCATGGCAAAAAATATGGAAGTGCAACACTCAGCTAGATAAAAACATATCTCTCATCAATCTAAATGAGTGATTCAGAGGACAAATCAAGTCTATCAAAACCAAATTTGAGGTAAAATAGCCCACCTCACCAAGAACAACCATAAGGCCTTATTTAGCTATATCGCCAACCTCAAAGGCAACACAACAATGTGAAGAACTAATTTTAAATGGAGTCACCTACACTGAGCAGAAAGGTAAGCAAATCTACTGGCCTGCAAATTCAGCTCCAGGTTTACCCCCTTCTCTTCCCAAGTCACACTTCTCAAAATACCATTGAGGATACCCCTCCCCCATCTCTAGAGAGCAAGTTCTCAATATGCCCCCCAAGGCCAACAATACTGCATCAATGGGCCCCATTGGTATCACAAGATGCCTCCTAAATAGCATGAAGCATGATCTATCTGAACCACTAGAATCACAATTTAACAATAGCCTCCAAATAGTCACAACCCCCAACACACATACACACACACACACACACACACACACACACACACACACACACACACACACACACACACTCTCCAAGATGCAAATATCCTCCAAGAAAGGATGACTCAGACATATATAACTGGTGTCAGAGACTTGGTTTGAAACTCAGTATCAAGAAATGCATAATAGTATCCTTTGGCTTTGAAGACTTTGAGAAGTCTTCCACCCCTGGAAAACACCTCATTGATAACACGCCCCTAAGAGTAGATCCAGTGTCAGGGATTTAGGGATGCATGTACAGATTATCCTGCTCTCTGACTATCATGTGTATGTGGTAATAGGGCAAACATCCTATGCTGCGCAACTTATAAGTAAGCAGATGCTATCTAGGTCCAAGGAAGTCATTGTTCCATTTTATTTGGCCCTCAGCAGACCAATCATTGAGTACAATACCCCCTTTGCTAAGTACTTAATCAGGCATATGCAGCAACTGGAATGTCCAGAGAAATTCCTCATGAAAGTGATACAAGGCATAGACAACATGTCCTACGTGGAATGCCTCAAAGCCCTATCTCTGTACTCAGTCCCTTTCAAACTGTTGAGGGTTGATCTATGCCTAGCATACAAGGCATCCTTGGATCCCACTCTAATAAGCTTTCTGCATATTTGCAAAACAAATACCATGAGAAATACCCAATTTAAGGACTTATACCCTGCTTGCAACATAAACAGGACATGTTGAAGGGACCAATACATGTCTCAGAGAACACCCCTTCTCTGGAATAGCCTTCCCATCCATGCAAAGCAGAGTTTTTCTCTAAACCAACTAAAGCATAATTTGAAACAGTGGATGGAGAATTGGAAATTCACCCTTGGTAAGCACCTATGTCCCTAATGGGCAGAGACAGTCAAATGCTTGATCACCCAAGCCCCAGCTTACATATACCCCTTAGAATTATATTAAGGTCCTTAAACTTGTCAGATACGGTTGGGTTGTTTGACTAGGGTTACAAAGGTCCCTGTGGCCATTAGCCTAGTATACAACTATAAACCTATTATAGTGTAGCAATGGAGCTTTTCTCCTTGAGGTTCATCTGAAATGGATTTTTACACCCAGTCAGACTTCTCTAGTCAACAAATGAAAATAAATAAATAAATAGCAAATGCAATCCTCTGTGCCATCCCTCATACTGCATGTTCCCTTAATATTGTAGTCTCAGACTCAAATGGACTAGTGCAAAGTATCAGGCTGGCTATGAACATAATAGCTGGGGAAATGGAATAAACTTAAGAGGGATAACAGCTGCACAGGTCCATATGGTGTAGATAGGTCAGATGGCACAATGTTTTGTGCAGAAAACCTAATATGATCAGTAGCTGGAGTCTAGTTGCATGCATATTACCATACCTTCTGCAAAAACAGATACAAACTGCATCTATCATATGCACTTATGGTGTTAATTACCTGAAAGATACTTGTTAAAGGAAACCTTTTAATCTACCTAAAGTGATGAAAAGTAAGACAAAGATAATGCAAGAACTATTACCCCATGTAAAATAACAGTGTGCATGACAATGGGTGGTATGTAAGAGCAGTAGCTGGAATCTCTTTACCTGATATTGATATCTACATAGCACAGGAGACACTGTACAGCCTCTGTGCGATACATTGTGCAGACATATCCTATGAAACCTGTTTTTGTGCAGACCCTGACTGTATGTTTTACAGCACTGAAAAATAACAGTATACCCATCTGACATTGTTATATTGTAGTGATATGCCTGTTGGCATGCTTTGTTTTCTGACCATACATGTGCATGATGAATGCTGGTGTGCCAGGACCAGTGCATGCCTTTGCCCATCACTGGTTCTTGATGCTTCCCTCGACTCCCTGAAAAACAAGAGATCATTTTTTTCTGTCCCTTTCCTGTTTTGCTGAGCTGCAGATATGGTCAATTGTGCCTTGGTGAGTTAAACTGTTCAAGTAGTTTGACTTACTACTTCATATCTATGGGCAATTTGCATTCAGTGACCTAGGGGAAACATATTTTACTCTGACCTGAGGTCTCATATGAACCCAAACAAGAGTGATATTCTGTAGAAGAAAGCATAACAAGGACACATGCATATGGTACATACAGATATGTTTGTGTCCATAAATGTTTATTCCAATTAGTATTTGCTATGAAATGTAGTACAGAGATGATACATGATTTTAGATACAGAATATACCAAATGGTGGGATTATGACAAAACAGCTTTTTCTTTTTAATTATATGCATCTGGGGTGCAGGAAGAAAAGTATATCTAGATGTTAGTACAATATTAAATAAAAGGCACTATCATAGGGTATCTTGCAAGAATTTTGCTCTAATACTGAACAGGAGTCTCATCCAATAAAATTTCAACCAACAGATTAAATCTGCTAAGAAGATATAAATAGAGAGGTTTCTTGCCTTTCGGCCATGTTCATTACCTCAAACTGCCAGATGCAACTTTTGTAATTTACTCAGCTGAGTGACCACATGCAGTTCTAAGTAAGTGCAAATGACCGGGTTCCTATTAGATGACCGAAGATGCATTCTTTCAAATGCATCTTGGTCTAACTTGAAAAGACGAAAAGGCAAAATGACGAAGTGGCATATAAGCGAATTCTTTCCCTGGGAAAGAAATTGCTTGGGCATGTCCATTACTTTGCCATCTTTGTCACTGTAGTGCGATCTCAGGGTTGGTATATTAAAGTAGGGGGTGCGTGGTGGGCAGAGCCCCCCCACGTCAATGGATGTGGGGGATGAATGTTTATGTTATATTTTAAGTGTTTTTTTTTTTTGGGAACAGCGATTTTTTTCCCTTGGAAAAAAATCGCTGTTCTAAGTGTTTGAGTTTGTAAGCTTTACTTACATGGGGTCGATAAATCATCGTTCGCTTTTCTAAGCATTCGATGATTTAATATAGACCCAAATGACCAATTAGCATATGCCTCTCTCCCAGAATGCCTCATTAACATCTCTCAAAAGAGCCAATCATGGTGCTGCATGCCTTCATGCAGAAGCACTGTGGGAGGGATGTCTCTGATTACAGAAAGTTAATGGGGTGTGTACACCTTTTACAAACCTTATTGTAACTTTTCTGAATTTGCACTTCTATGTGGTTGAGGGGAATAAGGTGGAAGCAGGTCTTTCTAAGCTGTAAATGAGAAAATATTTGGAGGACTTCCTCAAAAATAACAAGCAATACATGTCTTTGACCTTATTAATGCTAATGCCTACAAGAAATTTGAGATGTCAGAAAGGTACTTACAAGCTTTTATTAAGCACCTCTAACCTCTGTTAAACTTTAGTCTCGCACTATAACTTAAGAGTGGCCAGTGCAGGCTACCAATAACGGTAGCAAAACCTAAGCCAGGTTTAAGAGCTGTTAGATACTTGTCTCTACCACACATTAAAAATGTGTCCAGAGATAAGTGACAGACAGCTTTTAATGCCATCAGTTCCTCAAAGGGGCACTTTCCTTCTGCCTACTATCTGTGTTTTATGTTTTTAAAGGTGCAATACATTTCTTTCTCCTTCAATTTTTTTTGTAACTGGTAGTACACTGAGCAGATAAAGCTCCATGCACTACAATGAATTATGATCGTGTCTCTCCTATCATAACACTTAATTTGTGTTCTCAGCAGGGATATTAATATTCACCTCTCAAGCTTCTCTATATACTGCTCTTGATGTGAATTTCTAGACATCTGTGTCTTGAATACATAATCACAGCCGGCCTTATGCATAGGTGAACTAGACATCAAATTACGGTGCCACTCTGTTTTGACTTCTCTTTAAGTAGGTGGCTGTTTCAAACAGCCACATCTGTAGCACACTACAAGTAACATTTTATACTTGTCTTAATTTCCAGGCTTTCTGCTTGATCCCACTTAAGACCTATACTATGAGTCACACAGCCTCAAAACTATGTGGGACTTATGTGTTATTCATTGTATAGTTCACAGTGGGTGGGACCAAGCAAAAAGTCTGAAAACTCTGAACAGTCTAGGGTAATGGTTACGATAGTTCTGGGTGTTTCTAGTCGCTTGTTTCAATGTGGGTCTGTTGTGCAGAGGGTCTAAAAATGAATGCTATGTAGAGGTTTGTGCAAGTAACTTTTCTTTCTTTTTTTCTTTCTTTCTTATGTAGCTCTGATTGGAAATGAGATTCATATGTCTCATTGCCATACCCAATATTTTTTCTTTCTTTCTAGTAAATCTCAGAATTACAGTTAGCCAAATAATGCTCACATTAGATTTTCATAATTCTTATTCTTCAGAAAATGTGTGATACAGTATTATCTAAAAAAGTGCCCCTGATTTTTGGCCTTTGTCTCCTACCTTATTATTTTTGACTTTGTTCCTGTTTCTTGAACAAAAAATGTTGAAAGCTATGCTCTCCATTGTCCCTGATTTCATGTCAAAATTTTGGTTAGGTTCTACTAAGTTTTAGTTTCTGGCTTATCACTGAGGACTGCTTGCCCTAAATAATGTTAGACATTTGTGTTTCAGATTTTATATCACTCAGAAAGTGCACGCCTAAGCAAAACCTGTTATTCTTGCAATTTTCTAAGTATGATTATTGAGATGAGGCTGACAGTTATTGAATGAGTTACTATGACCCTTATTTTATTTATTAGTATTTAAAATTTGCTGGGTTTGTCTGATGAAGCAAATAATTACCTGTTGCTTGTTCATTACTTAGCTTTGCAGCACTAATGTGATTTGTGTGAATCGGTTTTGAGTTTTTTAATAAGTGACTACTGTTTGTGTGGAGCATGTTTGAAATGTGTTAAATGGCCATCATCTTTTTATCACAATCAGACATCTGAAATGTATGCAGAAGTCTCTGTAACTGCTGGGTGTGGGTTGTCTGTGGATAAAAGTGACTGACTCTCCTGTTTTTTGTTCAGTTTAAATAGTCACTAATCTAGTCTTGCAAGACTGGTTTTGATTTGTGTGAAGTAAGATTGGGTGTCTGTGTGAAACAAATTTCAATTGCTGTGAACATTATTATTTTTACAACACTCAGAGGACGGAGGTGTACAAATTCAGACAAATGGCTGTAATTAATGGACACAGAGGCCACCTGTGGAAAAAAGTGACTTAGCTGTTTTATGATCACTGTTAAACAATGACCATTGATCTGGCATGGCAAATGTAGTGTCATATAATGTACTGCATTTGCTAAAATCAGTGTAGAACTAGTATTGCTATAACTTATGGCTGAATGTGTGTAGGGAGGGAGTTGTGGTGTGTTTAAGAGTACCAAGTTGACCATAATTTATTTCACTTCCCATCACAAACATCAGCATTGCACATGATAAGTTTCTATCTTTAGTGGTTTGTCAGGAACAGTTTGCATGTGAAAGCAACTGCTCATTCACACAGTAGTGCAATGAGTACCACTGCCATTTTACACTGCTTAACTCTGACTTGAGTTTTTGGCTTGAGCTTCTTCTATGTAGCATTTGCATGTCCTCCCTGTATCTGTGTGGTTTATTCAAGTATTATTTTCCCCAGCACCTCAATGACATACTATTTTTTGAGTTGCCATTCCTCCAATTTGCCTGAAGGTAAGGGTACAGTGTTTAAAGGGAGTGGAGGCCATGGTCCATCCAAGATGCCCAATAAAAAAACAACTCTTTACAAAAGAAGAAAAGAAAGCAAGCAATTATGGAGAGAGGTTTATATTTTCAGTTAAAATGGTTTTTTTTTTATGAAAGAAAGTAATTGTTTCGAACTATGTTTCACAAATGAAGACCATTTCCCTAAAGATACAAGCAATCCTTTTAGAAATTGAATAAAAACTGACCACTGTGACTCTATTAAGAGAAGCTGACAAAAGAATGAGTCTGCTTTTTCTGTTAAGAATATTACCATAGAATCATGTTTTTAAAAGATAAGCAAACCATGACATTTCTACAAGAATTAGCTACAAAAGTTGAGATGTTACTGTGATATCCCCACTCTGGGCCAGTAACCAAAGATCCCGAGTCCTCACCACTGACACTGAAGAGGGACAGTCACTTGGAATACAAATGAATACACTCAATATTTCTAGATGCAGACCTCTCTGCATCAAGCACAATTTCCCTTAAGAGCAGATAGAGAACCCAGTCAGACCAGGGTCTGGATTTCTCTATCTGTCTTCCTCCAGGTCCTCAATAAGACTCCCCAATGGCACAGCTGTAGGGTTAGGTCCTCAGCCAAGTGTCCAAGTCAAGACCTCCAGCACCCTCTCTATGAAACGAGTACTTTGTGTCCCTGCTGAAACCAGTGCTTTGTGTCCCTGCCCCAAGTAGCTGGCATACACTTCTTCTTCTTCTTTTGACTGCTCCCGTTAGGAGTCGCCACAGCAGATCAACTGTTTCCATTTCTTCCTGTCCTCTGCATCTTGCCCTGTCACACCAACCACCTGCATGTCCTCTCTCACCACATCCATAAACTTTATCTTAGCCCTTCCTCTTTTCCTGTTACCTGGCAGCTTCATCCTTAGCATCTTTCTCCCAATATACTCTGCATCCCTCATCAGCACATGTCCAAACCAACGTAATCTTGCCTCTCTGGATTTGTCTCCAAACCTTCCAACCTGGCTGACCCTCTAATAAACTTATTCCTAATCCTGTTCATCCTTGTCACACCCAGTGCAAATCTTAACATCTTCAACTCTGCCACGTCAAGCTCTGACTCATATAACATAGCTGGTCTCACAACCCTCTTGTAGACCTTCCCCTTCACTCTTACTGGTACTCATCTCTCACAAATCACTCCTGATACTCTTCTCCACCCACTCCATCTTGACTGCACTCTCTTCTTCACCTCTCTTCCGCACTCACCATTACTCTGAACTGTTGATCCCAAGTACTTAAACTCATTCACCTTCACCACCTCTACTCCCTGCATCCTTACCATTCTTCTATCCTCCCTCTCATTCACACACATATATTCTGTCTTAGTCCTGCTGACCTTCATTCCCCTTCTCTCTAGAGCATATCTCCACCTCTCCAGGGTCTCCTCCACCTGCTCCCTACTCTCACTACAGATCACAATGTCATCTGCAAACATCATAGTCCATGGGGACTCCTGTCTGATCTCATCTGTCAACCTGTCCATCACCATTGCAAATAAGAAAGGGCTCAGAGCTGATCCTTGATGTAATCCCACCTCCACCTTAAATGCATCTGTCACACCCACAGCAGACCTCGCCACTGTCACATTACCCTCGTACATATCCTGTACCACTTTTACATACTTCTCTGACACACCCGACTTCCTCATACAATACCACAACTCCTCTCTAGGCACCCTGTCATATGCTTTCTCTAAATCCACAAAGACACAATGCAACTCCTTCTGACCTTCTCTGTACTTCTCCATCAACACTCTCAGAGCAAACATCGCATCTGTAGTGCTCTTTCCTAGCATGAAACCATACTGCTGATCACTAATCATCACCTCCCTTCTTAACCTAGCTTCCACTACTCTTTCCCATAACTTCATGCTGTGACTGATCAGTTTAATCCCTCTGTAGTTACTACAGCTCTGCACATCACCCTTATTCTTAAAAATTGGTACCAAAACACTTTTTCTCCATTCCTCAGGCATCCTCTCACTTTCCAAGATTTCATTAAACAATCTAGTTGAAAACTCCACTGCCATTTCACCTAAACACCTCCATGCTTCCACAGGTATGTCATCGGGACCAACAGCCTTTCTGTTTTTCCTCCTCTTCATAGCTATCCTTACTTCCTCCTTGCTAATCCACTGCACTTCATGATTCGCAATCCACACATCATCCAACCTTCTCTCCCTTTCATTCTCTTCATTCATCAACCCCTCAAAGTACTCTTTCCATCTGCTCAACACAATCTCCTTGCTTGTGAGTACATTTCCCTCATTATCCATGTTCACCCTTACCTGCTGCACATCTTTACTGGCTCGGTCCCTCTGTCTGTCCAGTCGGTACAGGTTCTTTTCTCCCACCTTAGTGTCCAACCTTTTATACAACTCTTCATATGCCTTATCCTTAGCCTTCACCACCTCTCTCTTTGCCATGCACCTCAGCTCCTTATACTCTTGTCTACTTTCTTCATCTCTTTGACAATCCCACTTCTTCTTCGCCAACCTCTTTCTCTGTATACTCTCCTGTACTTCTTCATTCCACCACCAGGTCTCCTTGTCCTCCTTCCTCTTTCCAGATGTCACACCAAGCACCTTTCTAGCAATCTCTCTTACTAGCTCTGCTGTAGTTACCCAGCTATTCGGTAACTTTTCACTGCCACCCAGTGCCTGTCTTAACTCTTCCCTGAACATCAGCTCACAATTACCCTTTTTCAATTTCCACCATTTGATCCTTGGTGCTGCCCTCACACTCATCCTCCTCTTCTTGATCACCAATGTCATCCTACAAACCACCATCCTATGCTGCCTAACTACACTTTCTCCTGCCACCACTTTACAGCCTCCAGTCTCCTTCAGACTGGCCCTTCTATATAAGATATAATCCACCTGTGTGCATCTTCCTCCACTCTTGTATGTCACCCTAAGCTCCTCCCTCTTGTTAAAATATGTATTCATCACAGCCATGTCCATCCTTTTTGCAAAATCCACTACCATCTGACCTTCTGCATTCCTTTGCTTAACACCATACCTACCCACTACTTCCTCATCCTCTCTGTTCCCATCACCAACATGCCCATTGAAATCTGCTCCAATCACCAGTCTCTCACCCTTGGGTACAGTCATCAACACTTCATCTAACTCACTCCAAAAATTTTCTTTCTCATCCATCGCACACCCAACTTATGGAGCATATGCACTAACAACATTCATCATTACACCATCAATTTCCAGCTTCATAAACATCACTCTATCTGACACTCTTTTCACCTCCAAAACACTCTTAGCATACTGTTCCTTCAGGATAATGCCTACGCCATTTCTTCTCCCATCCACACCATGATAAAACAATTTGAAACCACCTCCGATACACCTAGCCTTGCTCCCCTTCCATCTGGTCTCTTGCACACACAATATACCAACCGTCCTTCGGTCCATCATATCAGCTAGCGCTCTCCCTATACCGGTCATACTGCCAACATTCAAAGTTCCGACCCTCACTATCACAGTCGTAGTCTTTACCTGCCTTCGGGCATGCCTTCCTCCACTTCTCCTCCTTTGGCCAACAGTAGCCCAATTTCCGCCAGCACCCTGTTGGCCAACAGTACTGGTGGCGGTCGTTGTTAACCTGGGCCTCGACCTATCCGGTATGAATTTCTGTACTGTTTTCTGCATGTATGGTTTGGCAAAATTTTATACCAGATGCCCTTCCTGACACAACCCTAGCTGGCATACACACTCTTTGAAATTTAACTTACACACACAAACACATGTGCACACACACACACACACACACACACACACACACACACACACACACACACACACACACACACACACACACCTGGGAAAGGCTGGCACAGATTACCAACTCTGCCAACTTTGCTAGACTATAAGGTAGATTGACTGCCACCAGTCAGCTACTATAAGGCTTTTGCAAGGATACCCAGTTATACTGAGTAAAATTAATGTTAATACAAATGGTAATGTTGACCAAACAGCCAGGCATTCAGGAGTGGCCACAGTTATCACCAAATAGATATATGCAAATACTCTCAAAGCTTGAATATTTTCTTAGAAGGACCAGCCACAATGAAAAGTTTAAATATATTTAGTAATAAATAATAAAAGAACAAGAAAATACTAAATATCCATTCACAGCAAACACCAGAGTTTCAGTCACAAGGAATATAAAAAAAAATAACACCGATGGAAAGTTTCACACAGTTTTGGAAAAACAGTACATCTACTCTCACTGTATTTTCCCGACTAATTTAAAGGGAATTCCTACTCCTTAGTTAGGTTACTTATTGACTAGGGCAAGGTAAGATGGGTGTGAGTGAGTGATCCTTGATGTCAGATCCCAGACAGAATACAGAATGCTGAGAGCAAACTCCTACTAATATCTAAATGTTATTTTTGGCTTACGGAATGATATCACACACATCTGGTCATTTGACTCTGTTTCCCATGCTATCACCAACACTAGAAGCTGACAGGAGTTTAGCACCTATGTGTTACCATACACACAAACAGAGCTTTGCTCAGAACTCTTGGAAGTCATAAAACCATGAAACACTCCCCTTCTTCCCACAGGAGCTACAATCTATTCTTTAACACAGACATTGTGTCTCTGGCTCCACTCAAAACTGTGGGATAACATCTTTATGGCTTAACCCATAAAGTAATTTAGTTTCAGATATGTTTTGAAGTTTGAGATTAACCTCTTCACTTCTGGTTCTCTGTTAAAACATATACATTTAATTCAGTTACTGTAATACATATACATTCCTTTTCCTTTGAGCAGGGCACAATGTTGATACATTTTAACACAAGCAAACTTCACAGATACATTTTCAACACAGGCATTTGTACAAATCAGTTTGATATACAAATGACATATCATTATTTACAAAATTCCAGCTAGCATCCACTGCCCCACTTCTCCTGGCATGGGTGGCAGTACCTTCTATTATCACATCTCTTCCCCCTTTGAAGACTCATGCTAGCTTCTCAAGTGCCCCTTGAGGAATATTGCTTGAGATGAACGAGTGTATCTGGGAATACATTATACCATACCCTGTCTTGAGATTCCATCTGCCTTGGCATTGCTAACCCCACTACAGTGCTTCACTGTCATATAATATGCCTGCAACCCTAGGCTGCACCATGGTAACATGACATATTGTTGACTAGCTTGCTGTAGCCATAGATCCCCCTCAGACTCTTCCTGCCTCCTACTACAAATACTTAGCACAAGGGCCTCCTTATCCTGGTAAGGTTTCATCATGTTAACATGGTACAATTTGTGCCCCTGCCTCCTGCCTAGAAGTTCTACCATGTAGTTAACATAACTGACCTTCCCTACCACTTTAAAGGGTCCCTTCCAAGCTGCCTGCAGCTTATTGTGTCTGACAGGAATGAGAGCCATAACCTGCTGCCCCACAACATACTGTCTGGTTCGAGCATTCCTGTCATACCAGACCTTTTTCTGCTATTAGGCTACTGCTAGGTTCTCTTGGGCCAAACCCATGAGCTCCCTAAGCCTTGTCCTGAGGTTTAGGCCATCTGTCACAACACAGTCTTTGTGGGATTCACACTCACCCTCCCACTCATTGTGAATCAGATCTAAAGGTCCCCTCACCCTATGCCCATACAGCAACTCAAAGGGTGAAAACCTGTGGATTCCTGGGGGTACCTCTCTGTAAGCAGACAGTAGATGGGGCAAATATTTGTTCCACTCTCTCTTAAACTGGTCTGCAAATGCCCATAGCATGGTCTTTAGTGTAGAGTTTAACTTCTCCACAAAACCATTAGTCTGGGGATGGTAGGGGGTGTTTTTTATGTGCTTCACCCCACAGAGTTTTCACGGATAATCCAGCAGGTCTGACATGAAATTGGCACCTCTGTCAGTCAGTACTACTCTCAGGAAACCTGCCCTGCTGAAAAGCTCTAAAAAGCATTTGCCACCTTCTCTACCTCAAGGGAGGACAAGGTCACTGCCTCAGGGTATCTAGTAGCATAATTTACTGCTACCAGGATATACTTCTTTCTTGTGAAATTTGGGGTACTCAGAGGCCCTACAATAGCCATAGCTACCCTCTGAAATGGCTCCTCAATCACAGGCAAAGGAATGAAAGGATCTTTGACCTTGTCTCCTGCTTTGACTACTTTTTGGCACTGCTCACAGGTCCTGCAGTACACTGTCACATTCCTTGCAATTCCAGACCAATAAAAAGTTCTGCATAATACATCTCTTGGTATGCTTTATGTCCATATGACCCGCAAAAGGAATACCATGGGGTATGGCTAGAAGTGCTAGATGCTAGACTCTAGGCACTACCAACTGCTGTATTACCTCACACTCTAACCCTCCCTCAGGAATCCTCTCTCTGTACAGTAACCCTTGGTTCCGGTATACAGACTCCCCTTTTCCTTGAGAATCAAGTGCCTCCTGAGCTACCTCCCTCAAGTCTCTTAGTGTAGGGTCTGAAAGCTGATACTGTCTTGACTTTACTTTTGTGACTCTTCCCAACTCCCCTTCCACAGGGAGTATAGTATCCTCTGACAGCAGTGCATCTCTGTCAGCCTGGGTACTACTACTCACCCCTGTCCTTGCAGTCCCTCTGTCCAAGGGAACATCAGTACCCTACCAGCAGTTGTGGCTCACCTTCAGGCTCACTGTTACAGGGTAGCTGCCTCCATGAAATATCCACCTCACCAGCCTTTGCTTTAGGTATGTTGTCTGTCTGAGTCTCCTCCAGGCTACAAGACCCACATGCCTGTCTCCAAGCCTAACTGCATCTACCTGCATGCACACAAGGTACTGCATTATCAAAAGCATTCCCTATTAAGACATCTGCAGGGGTATCCTCAAACACACCTACTTGCTTGTTTCCTTTTCCACCCTTCCAGTCAAGGTGAGCCCTGGCCCAAGGCATTTGGAATGGGGTCCCTCCTAAAGCTCTGACTGGAGTGGACTGCACAAGCAAGTACTGTTCCTCTTTAACCAGTGCAGGCTTCACAATGGTTAGGACAGAGGCTGTGTCTCTCTTAGCAATGGCCTGTTTTCCATCCACTAAGATAGGATGCAACCTCTGGTGATAGTTGGGTACACCTGTTGTCTCCAGACAACTTACCACTGGTATACTGTTATTCCCACTTGCTGCCTCCCCTACCTTTTGTTCCCTACCTTGCGCCCATGGACATCTATATGCTACATGGCCCCACTGGTTATAGTTAAAACATTTAACCCTTTATCCTGGCCGTGTACCTGGACTAGTGGCTTCCCCTGTTACTGATGGACTCTGTTGGTGTGGTTTAGGCTGCCATGATGGTTTCCCTTATATCCATGTGCAGAAGTGGGTATCCCTTTCCTGTGCAATGATGCCCTGCTTGCTAAATAGAGATCCCTTATCTTCCTCAGCTCATCTGCAGAGTTGCATTCTCGGTCTGCCATCCAGATTCACATGTCATTATGCAAAGTGCTAAGAGCTTGTTTTTTCACCAAAAGGTCTGCCATCCCTTCAAAAGTGGTGACCTGACAACCATTAAGTCACCTATGAAAATAAGTGCTTAACTCAGCAATATAATCACACACAGTTTCATCTGCCTTGCATCTATGCTCACAAAACTTTTTTCTGCATCAGGTGTTAACTTAAAGCATTCAGGCAAAAACTTCCTGACTTTTTCACAGTTTAAACCATCAATATCAGACAATTTAGAAACAGCAGTTACAGCTTTACCATGCAGTAAGGGATTCAGAAACCGTACCAAGAGCCCTTGATCAAAATTATACTGTTTACATACCCTTTCAAATATATGAATAAAACTATCAAAAGTATCACCCTCTGCAAATTGTGGAAGAAATTTATTGACCTTTGTTGCTTCTGGGGTTTTATTATTCCCTTCCCCATTACCTCCATGACCCTGGTGAAGAGTCGGCATCTCCCTCTCATGTTAACATTGCTTCTCATTTTCTTTAGCCTCCAAACAGTGCAGTATCTCATTTTCTTAGGCCTCCAAATGCCGCAGTCTCTCTGCTGATTCTAATTCCATCTGTTTTTCTTGCTGCAGTCTCTCTGCTGATTCTAATTCCATATTTTTGGCCTCCAGTTCAAGTCTCTTTAAATCCAGATGGATTTTTAAGTCCTCTGAGGAAAAGGTAAATTGTCTTGTTTCTGATGTATGCAAATCCCCATCGCCAAACTATTTGTCTTCTTGGTTGCTGGTCTGAGCTGCAACTAAGGCTGAAATAATTTCATCTTTAGTCAGGTTAGCATACACCAGTCCTTTGACTTTGCATAACTTAGCCAACTGGTTCTTTGTCAGCTTGCCATAATCCTCTGCTGAAATCTTGCATGCTCTCCCTGACTAAACTAATCTAACAAAGGAATAAATAAATAAAACAGTTGTGATAAGAAACTCTGAATGTTCACCTTGTGGCTGCTTGAGAGTACACACCTTTAGTGACAACTGCTTACAGCCTAGAGAAGTTCAATATCCACATCACTGCTCACCAATGTGTGACATCCCCACTCTGTGCCAGTAATCAAGAAGCCTGAATCCTCACTACTGCTACTGGAGAGAGATGTTCACTTGGAATAAAAATGGATGCACTCAGTATTTCTAGATGCAAACCTCTCTGCATCAAGCACAATTTCCCTTAAGAGCACACAAGGAACACTATCAGCCTAAGGTCTGGATTTCTCTGCCTCCCTCCAGGTCCCCAGTAAGACTCCCCAGTAGCACAGCTGTAGGGTTAGGTCCTCAGCCGAGTGTCCAAGCCAAGTTGTCCAGCACCCTCTCGGTGAAACCAGTACTTTGTGTCCCTGCCCAAACCAGTGCTTTGTATCCCTGCCCCAAGTAGCTGACACACACACTCTTTGAGATTTAATTTTCACACACACACACACACTCTTTGAGATTTGATTTTCACACACACACAAACACACACACACACACACACACACACACACACACACACACACACACACACACACACACACACACACACACACACACACACACCTGGGAAAGGCTATCACAGATTACCCACTCTACCAACTTTGCTCAGACCATAAGGTAGATCCACTGCCACCAGCCAGCTACTATAAGGCCCAATTATACTGAGTGGAATAAATATTAATACAAATGATATTGTTGACCAAACAGCCAGGCTTTCAGAAATAGCTGCAGTTATCACCAAATAAATGTATGCAAATACTCTCAAAGCTTAAATATTTTCTAAGAACAACCAGCCACAATGAAAAGTTCAAATATATTTACTAATAAATAATAAAAGAACAAGAAAATACTACATATATATGTACAGTAAACACCAGAGTTTCTATCACAGGGAATATAAAAAAATAACACCAATGGAAGTTTCACATGGTTACAGAAAAACAATACTTCTACTCTCACTAGATTTTTCTCCCTAGTTAAGTTACTTACTGAATAGAGCAAGGCAAGATGGGGGTGGGTGAGTGGTCCTTGTTGTCAGAGCCAAGACAGAATGCAGAATGTTGAGAGCAAACTCCTACTGATATCTACATATTATTTTTGGCTTACAGAATAATAACACGCACATCTGGTCATCTGACTCTCTTTCCCATGCTAGCACCAGCACTAGAAGCTGACAGGATTTTAGCACCTATGTGTGACCATACATAGGTTCATAGGTTTATACTAGGCTATCTGCCCTAAGGCATTTATAAGCCTAGCCCAAAGTTTTGTGGCTTACGCCACCCCTTATGTTAAAAAAAACTGTGCCCATTAGTTTGTTGTGCCTCTGTCCAGCAGTGACACAGAGATGATTCCCGGGGTAAACCTACGACCTCCCATCCACCGGTCAAGATTTCTCTTGAACAGAGCCAGTGAGGTGCTCTGCCTCACATGGACCGGGATTTTATTCCACAGCATAGGGAGTCTCTGGGTGACACATCTATCCCTCCAGCATGTCCTATTTATATCCGTGCTAAGGTTTGAGTCGCTTGCTCTAGTGGATCTGGTAGATTTGGATTTTTTGAGGTGGAGCATGTCCATTAATTCCGGGTTGGACATGGCCTTGTATGTCAGGCACAGGTCACCTCTGAGCAGGCGGTATGCGACTGAATAGAGCTGGAGTTTCTTCAGTCTGGCAGCATATGACAGATTTTGGAGTCCCTTTATCCTTTTGGTGAGGAACTTTTGGGGTCTCTCCAATTGCTGCAGGTGTCGGGTGAGATACATCCCTTTTGGGGCATTGTACTCGATCATTGGTCTGATAAGTGAAGAGTACAGGGGAACAATGGCCTCACTTGAACTGGATATGAATCCCTTCATGATCAGGTGGGCAATGTAGAAGGTCTTTCTAACCACTTTAGCAACGTGAATGTCAAAAGAAAGGCCACTGTCAACCTGGGTCCCCAGGTCCCTGATAACCTCTTCTGTGCTTAATGGATTGCCACCTATATGGTAGCTTGGGGTTACCTTGTTTTTCCCGAAGGGTATGACTATACATTTTTTGGCATTTAACTTCAGGCCATGGCTCTGGCACCAGTTTTCAGTTTCCGTGAGACCCCTCTGAAGGATATCTGTGTCCGATGTACTTTCCACTATGGCACCCAGTTTGCAGTCATCTGCAAACTTTGTCAGCCATAGTCCTCCTATGTTTGCCTGTACTTCTGAGAAGTAGATGCTGAACAACAGGGGGCCAAGGACTGAGCCCTGTGGGACACCACTTGTGACCGGCTTGGAGTCTGACATGGCGCCAGCAACTCTAACCTTGTGGGTTCTGTCCTTTAGCCAGTTTGCAACCCATCTTGTGACATATGGGTTTACATTTAAGCTGGTAAGTTTCTCTATAATACCCGAGTGGGGTATTGTGTTGAAAGCTTTTGCAAGGTCAAGATAGGCTGTATGGACTGCCTTTCCCTCATCAATGGCCTTGGTGACTGTTTTGAAGAAGTTGACCAAGTTCAAAAGGCATGATCTGCCCTTGACAAAGCCAAACTGGGTCGGGTCCAATGTCTGCAAGTCCCCTATGTCTTTGTTTATGAGTTCCATTATGATCCTCTCCATAGCTTTGCAGACCAGGCTTGTTAAGCTTATGGGGCGGTAATTACCAGGGTCCGTAGAGGCACCACCTTTGTGGAGTGGGACCACAGTTGCCGTACGCCACTCCTTGGGCACGTATCCTGTGGTAAGGCAAAGATTAAACAGCTGCCTTATATGCGGGTTTAGTTCCTCATTGAGTTCATGTAGCACACAGCCGGGGACACCATCCGGTCCCATTGATGCTGTGTTTTTAGCTTTAGAGAGCAGCTTTCACCTGCGCATTTGAGATGTCTGGGAGGCTACACTCTGCTGGGATAGTTATCTCTCCTTTTGGGGGCGAGAGGGGGGTGAAGTTTGCACTGAACCTGTCTGCCAGTATGTTGGCAATGTCTGTGGGTTCAGTGATTTTTGTATCATTTTGGACTAATTCTGTGCATATCTGGGAGTTCCCACCCAGGTTTCTAACATAGCTGAAGAAGGCCTTATGATTGTCTTTTGAATCTATTGCAATTTTTCTCTCAAAGTTGGCCTTGGATGATTTTATGAGTGCTCGTATTTTTTTACTAATAATGATCAAGGGTGTCTTCTCTTTTATGGATTTTGCTCTATCATGTAACAGCTTTCTCCTCTTATTGTAAAGTTTGTTTATGGCCAGGGTCCACCAGACTGGACGCCTGCCCCTGGTGGAAAGACTCTTGGTTTTATTAGGGATTGCCTGATCCATGCAGTCCTGGAGGTGTTCGTAGAAGGCATTTGTAAGGGCTTCCGCAGCTTGGATTGTGGTTTCCACTGGCTCGGGGGCCTTGAAGGATACCACACCAGTCTTCAGCAGTGTGAAGTTTGCTTTAGAGAAGTTCTTCACTGTGGTCTTTTTTGTTTGGGGTGGGGGCGGGATGTGGATTTCCAGTGAGATAAGTTTGTGATCTGATCTCACCAATAGGTTCATAGGTTCATAGGTTCATACTAGGCTATCTGCCCAAGGGCATTTATAAGCCTAGCCCATAGTTATGTGGCTTTCGCCACCCCTTTAGTTTGAATAAAAACTATGCCTATCATTTTGCTGTGCCTCTGTCAAGCAGTGACGCTGAAGTAATCCCTGGGGTATATCTGCAATCTCCCATCCATTGGTCAAGATTCCTCTTGAACAAGACCAGAGAGGTGCTCTGCCTCACATGTACCGGGATTTTGTTCCACAGCATAGGGAGTCTCTGGGTGATGAATCTGTCCCTCCAGCACGTTCTATTTATAACCGTGTCAAGGTTTAAGTCTCCGCCCTTGTGGTTCTGAGGGATCTAGATTTTTGAGGTGAAGCATATTCATCAAATCTGGGTTTGACATGGCCTTATATGTCAGGCACAGGTCACCTCTGAGCAAGCGGTATGAGACTGAATAGAGCTGGAGTTCTTTCAGTCGGGCAGCATAAGACATATTTTTGAGACCCTTTATCCTTTTGGTGAGGAACTTTTGGGGCCTTTCAAGCTGCAGCAGGTGTCTGGTCAGATACATTCCGAGCGGGCATTGTACTCAATCATAGGTCTAATAAGTGATGAGTACAGGGGACGATGACCTCCCTTGATCTAGTTGTGAATCCCTTCATGATCTGGTGGGTGATATAGTACGTTTTCCTAACTACTTTAGCAACATGAGTGTCAAGCGAAGGCTACTGTCAACCTGGGTCCCCAGATCTCTGATGACTTTTTCTGTGCTCAGTGGATTCCCACCTATATGGTAGCTAGGGGTAGCCTTGTTTTTCCCAAAGGGTATGACTATGCAGTTTTTGGGGTTTAACTTCAGGCCATGGCTCTGGCACCAGTTATCCATTTCTGTGAGGCCCTTCTGGAGGATATCTGTGTCAGATGTGTTTTCGACTATGGCCCAGTTTGCAGTCATCTGCAAACTTTGTCAGCCATAACCCTCCTGTGTTTGCTTGTACTTCAGAAAAGTAGATGCCGAACAAGAGTGGACCCAGGACTGAGCCCTGTGGGACACCACTTGTGACAGGCTTTGAGTCTGACATGGCTCCAGCAACTCTGACCCTGTGGGTTCTGTCACTTAGCCAGTTTGCAACCCATCTTGTGATGTATGGGTTTACATTCAAGCTGATGAGTTTTTCGATGATACCTGAGTGGGGTATTGTGTCGAAGGCCTTTGCCAGGTCAAGGTAGGCTGTATGGACTGCCTTTCCTCATCAATGGCCTTGGTGACTGTCTCGAAAAGTCAACCAAGTTTAAGAGGCAGGATCTGCCTTTGACAAAGCCAAACTGAGTTGGATCCAAAGTCTGCAAGTTCCCTATGTCTTTATTTATGAGTTCCATTATGATCCTCTCCATGGCTTTGCAGATAAGGCTTGTCAAGCTAATGGGCGGTAATTTCCAGGGTCTGTGGAGGCACCGCCCTTATGAAGTGGGACCACAGTCGCCGTGCGCCACTCCTTGAGTGCGTATCCTGAGGTGAGGCTAAGATTAAACAGCTGTCCTAACTGTGGGTTTAATTCCTCATTGAGTTCATGAAGCACACAGCCGGGGACACCATCCGGTCCCATGGATGCTGTGTTTTTGCCTTAGTGAGGGCAGTTCTCACCTGGGCGTTGGAGATGTTTGGGGGCTACAATCCTCTGGAATAGATATCTCTCCTTTTGGGGGAGGGAGAAGTTTGCACTGAACCTGTCAGCCAGTATGTTGGCAATGTGTGTAGGTTCAGTAATTTTCACATCATTTTGAACTAATTCTGAGCATATCTGGGAGTTTCCTCCTAGGTTTCTAACATAGCTAAAGAAGGCCTTATGATTCTCTTTAGAGTCCTTGGCGATTTTTCTCTCAAAATTTGCCTTGGATGATTTTATGAGAGCTCTTAGTTTTTACTTATAATGATCAAAGGTGTCTTACCTTTCAAGGATTTTGCTCTATCTTGTAGTAGCTTCCTCCTTTTGTTGTAGAGCTTGTTTATGGCTGGGGTCCACCAGACTGGACGCTTGCCTTTGGTACAGAGAGTCTTAGTTTTGTTTGGGATTGCCTGATCCATGCAGTCCTGTAGGTGCTGGTAGAAGGCATTTGTAAGTGATTCAGCGGTTTGAGTAATGTTTACCACTGGCTCAGGGGCCTTAAAGGAGACCACACTAGTTTTTAGAAGTGTGAAATCGGCTTTGAGAAGTTTTTCACTGTGGTCTTTTTGTTTCAGGTGGGGCGGGATGAGGACCTCCAGCGAGATTAGTTTATGATCTGATCTCACCAGTGAGGGGTATACTTCGGTGTTGAACATTTTGATCCCATGTTCGTGATGATGAGATCAAGTATGTTTTCTCCTCTTGTGGGGATGGTGACTAGTTGTTCCATGGCATTTGAGTTTATGAACTCCAGGAATCTTTGGGTTAGAGTGTTCGGGCTTGAGTAGTGTTCCCAGTCTATATTAGGGTAGTTAAAGTCACCTAGTATGATGGTGTTTGGAGATACATTTATCCCTCCAATGTTTTCAGGAAGGCCATGTGAGGTTCCTGAGTTTGAGAGGGTGGCCTGTAACATGCTACAAATTGCAGAGCAGTCTTGCCTATGGTTAATTGCACCTGGATGGTCTCCGATGCATCATGCGTTGCCACCAACCTTGAGGTGTGGGTGTCCTTTATGAATATGGACACCCCCTCCTTTCTTGGTGTTGTCCGGATTTTGGGGCGGAACGCATGATATGAGGTGAAACCTGTTAGTGCTGGGGTGCTCTCAGGAGCCTTGAACCAGGTTTCTGTCACAGCACAGACATCGATGTTCTCCATATTGAGAAGGGCCTCGAGTGCGTGCATCTTGAGATTGAGACTTCTGGCATTGAGCAGCATTACCCTTAGTTTTTTCCTTTTGGTGTTCTAGGGTGGTAGGTTTAGAATTTGAGCCTTGCCTAAAAAGGCACTATGGGGGTGGCAAGAGCCTTTGCCAATATCCGGAAGCCCAGGGTGACAGGTGCAAGCCGTCCCTTGCGAAGCAGCGTGGCTTGTCCAGCATGTCATCCCAGGCAGACAGACATTGGATCCCCTTTGAATGACACCAGAATTTAAGCCAATTATTAAAGCTGATCATCTTATCACTGTATTGTGGCATCATTCTAGGTGAAGGTAGGATACTGCTCAAGGTCAGGGTCATACCTGCCTGGGCTACATAATCAGAGAGCTCCTCGATGTCCCTTTTCATGTAGTCCAAGGAGTGCGTCTCAGGTCGTTGACACCAGCGTGGACAATGACTGAGTCGCACTTGTACCTGCTGTTGAGAGACCTGAGTGCTTGCGTTATGTGGCGGATTCTAGCGCCTGACAGGCAGCTTACTGTGACCTTCTCTTTACTCAGTCTGGTGGCGGGACGTCAGTGTGTCTGACTATGGAATCACCAATGACAAGTGTGTCTGGCATTTTGTTTGGCCTTAAGGGCTGTGACTGTTTGACACTCTGACTGTGTGGTCTATGTGTTGCATGTGTTGGGTCGTGAGGTGGTAGTTGTTTGGGTGTCTGCTTTGGTGGCCTCTGCTGTTTTGGTAAATTTTTGATCAGAGCCTCCAGTATGTCTTTGTGTGAGTATGTGTATGATTTGAAGTTGTGATGGTACCATGTGTGACTGGGTATGTATTGTGTGTGGTTACCTTCTCCTCCTGTCTGGTCTTGCCAGTCCTATGTTGAGAGAGCTCAGCCTCCAGTTTGGCCGTATAGTTGCATCTCTCGCATGTATTTGTGTTTTGTGGGAGAAGGAGAGGATTGTCTGTGTACATGAGGCAGTTGTAACATTGCCTCAATATTCCCAGGTTCACCAGTTGAGCTGGAGAGGACACTAGCAACTGATCCCTCGACATACTAGAAGTAGTAGATAAAGAGACTTTCAAAGGACTCCGGGGAAGTGGGTTTTAGGCTGGTGGGGTACTATCTATAATAAGAGTGCTTTATCAAGGTGCAAGTACTGTAGGAGTAAGTGCTAGGCTTTACAGATAGAGAATAGTCTACTTGGGAATCAAGTAGAGATGAACTTTTCAGTTATAGGATATGCTGGTTAGATCAGCAGTACAGCTCGAGGAAGGTAGTTTTAAGGGAAAATTGGAAGAGTGGAATTTAGATGGCCCAAATAGTTTAACCTTGTTTAACCGCTGCTCTTGTGTGCAACAGTGGTAACTCCGCTAAATCGCTATACACGCGTTTAGCGTGTTTTATAGCAGGGGGCTGAAGGGAGCTAGGAATTGGCCCAAAACGACCAATGGACTACTAGTTTCTGGCTGAAACTTCACCAAATCAGACAAAAAGGCCGCTCAGTGCTTCCCACTCCCACTGGTAAGCAAAGAAACTTCCCTCCTTCCTAATAAGGCAATGGATCAGTAACAGGAACTAAAAACAAAGCCCAGGGATCAGCAACTCTGAAACTGGACTACTCTAGTTCAGTAAGGCGGGAAAACAAGAGATAGTTCAGTAAGGCGGGAAAACAAGAGATATACTTCCGGTGTGGAGCATTTTGTCCCCATGTTTGTGATGATGAGATCTAGTATATTTTCTCCTCTTGTGGGAATGGTGACTAGTTGTTCCATGGCATTTGAATTTATGAACTCCAGGAACCTTTGGGCTAGAAAGTTGGGGCTTGAGTAATGTTCCCAGTCTATATTCGGGTAGTAGAAGTCACCCAATATAATGGTGTTTGGAGATACATTTATACCCTCCAGTGTCTTCAGGAAGGCTGTGTGGGGTTCCTGAGTTTGAGAGGGTGGCCTGTAGCATGCTACAAATTGTAGAGCAGTTTTGCCTATGGTTTAATTGCACCTGGATGGTTTCCGATGCTTCGTGCGTTGCCACCAACCTGGAGGTGTGTGTATCTTTGATGAATATGGATACACCCCCTCCTTTTGTGGTGTGGTCTGGGTTTTGGGGCCGGAACGCATGATATGAGGTAAAACCTGATAGTGCCGGGGTGCTCTCAGGAGCCTTGAACCAGGTTTCAGTCACAGCACAGACATCGATGTTCTCCATACTGAGAAGGGCCTCGAGTGCGTGCATTTTGAGATTTAGACTTCTGGCATTGACCAGCATTACTCTTAGTTTCTTCCCATTTTTGTTTTCTAGGGTGGTAGGTTTAGAATTTGAGCCTTGCCTAAAAAAGGCACTATGGGGGTGGCAAGAGCCTTAGCCAATATCCGGAATCCCAGGGTGACAGGTGCAAGCCGTCCCTTGAAGCAGCATGGCTTGTCAAGCATGTCATCCCAGGCAGACAGACACTGGATCCCCTTTGAATGACACCAGAAATTAAGCCAATTGTTAAAGCTGATCATCTTGTCTCGATGTTGTGGCATCATTCTTGGTGAAGGAAGGATACTGCTCAGGGTCAGGGTCATACCTGCCTGGGCTACATAATCAGAGAGCTCCTCTATGTCTCTTTTATGTAGTCCAGGGAGGTACGTCTCAGGTCATTCACACCAGCATGGACAATGACTGTGTCATATTTGTACTTGCTGTGGAGTGACCCGAGTGCTTATGTTATGTGGCAGATTCTAGCGCCCGATAGGCAGCTTACTGTGACCCTCTCCTTGTTCAGCCTGGTGAGTGGGACGTCAGTGTGTCTGACTATGGAGTCACCTATGACAAGTATGTTTGGTGTTGTATTTGGCCTTAAGGGCTGTGACTGCTTTGCACACTGATTTTGTGGTTTATGTGTTGCCTGTGGTGTGTCATGAGGTGGCAGTTGCTTGGATGTCTGCTTTGGAGGCCTCTGCTGTTTAGGTAAATTTTTGCTCAGAGCCTCTGAGTATGACTTTGTGTGTTTATGTGTTTGATTCATTGTTGTGATAGCTTTATGTGGTGTGTGTAGCTGCCTTCTCCTCCTGTCTGGTCTTGCCAGTCCTCAGTTGAGAGAGCTCAGCCTCCAGTTTGGTTAAATAGTTGCATCTCTCACAAGTATTTGTGTTATGTGGGAGGAGGAGAGGGTTGTCAGTGTACATGAGGCAATTGTAACATTGCCTCAATATTCCCAAATTCACAAACTGGACAGGAGAGGACGCCAGCATCTGGCCCTTCGACATGCTAGAGAAATTTAGAAGTTAGGGGTGTAACTGAATAAGAAATGACTTAGTAAGGAAGTGGGTACTCCTGGGGGGGGGGTTTGCTAGTGAGGGACTTTGTATAATACAGAAGTGCTAAACCTGAAAAGAAGATGCTTTTAAGACAAGTAAAAGCTTTTAGGAACAAGTGCTGCGCTTTTTAGTTAAGGGATATACTGTTTAGATTACTAGTAGAGCAGTTCTAAGGTAAAAAATGAAGAACAGACTTTATGGAGCCAGTGGCAACTCCGTGCTAAATCACGCTAAAGCACTCTAAAGCGTGCTTGATACTAGGGGCTGGAAAGAGCCAGGAATTGACCCCTTTTGGCCAAATAAAACTACAGTTTAAAGTCAGTAACCACTCCCACGGGGGGGCAGGGAAGCAGCTCAATGTTTTACACTACCACTGATCAACAGAGAGACTTTCCTCTAGCCCAAGCAAAAATGGCCTCACAGAAACTTACAAACAGTTCAAGAACAGCAAGCCTGTAACTTGAATTTTTTTAAATCTTCAGAAAAGTGGGAAAAAAGCAAGATTTGTTTTTTGTTTTTGTTTTTTCAGAGATAGCAGAGGTTCACAAGTAATATCAAGTTATAACAGTGCAGTAAATGACCCCACACAAGAGTGCTAGGTCAAAGACAGAAAATATGCAAGTTTTGAGAAAAAAATGATTTTAAAATTAAGTGCAAACAGGAAAATCAGTAAACAGCTTTTGGTTGTGCTCTAAATACAGCTACTAATGCAGAAATCAAGTTTAACAAGCCAGAAAATGCTCAAACTAGGCAGCTATGCAGAAAAACTTATCAAATAAACAGAGGAAAAATACTTAAAATCTCAAAAGTGGCTCCTTTCTTCTCTCAGCGTTTTCTCCTCTTGGTGGTGCTTCACCAACAGCCAAATAGCCTGAAAAGATGCCAAAACCACGAGGCAACTAGGTTTTAAGAGAGGAAGATGAAGGAGTTTTGGAAATGACCCCTTTTGGCCAAAAAAACTACAGTTTCAAGTCAGTAACCACTCCCACGGGGGGCAGGGAAGCAGCTCAATGTTTTATACTGCCAATGATCAACAAAGAGACTTTCCTCTAGCCCAAGCAAAAATGGCCTCACAGAAACTTACAAAACAGTTCAAGAACATCAAGCCTGTAACTTGAACTTTTTTAAAATATTCAGAAAAGTGGAAAAAAGCAAGATTTTTTTTTTGTTTTTTCAGAGATAGCAGAGGTTCACAAGTAATATCAAGTTATAACAATGCAGTAAATGACCCCACACAAGAGTGCTAGGTCAAAGACAGAAAATATGCAAGTTTTGAGAAAAAAACGATTTTAAAATTAAGTGCAAACAGGAAATTCAGTAAACAGCTTTTGGTTGTGCTCTAAATACAGCTACTAATGCAGAAATCAAGTTTAACAAGCCAGAAAATGCTCAAACTAGGCAGCTATGCAGAAAAACTTATCAAATAAACAGAGGAAAAATACTTAAAATCTCAAAAGTGGCTAATTGCTTCTCTCAGCGTTTTCTCCTCTTGGTGGGTGCTTCACCAACAGCCAACAAGCCTGAAAAGATGCCAAAACCACGAAGCAACTAGGTTTTAAGAGAGGAAGATGAAGGAGTTTTGGAAATGACCCCTTTTGGCCAATAAAACTACAGTTTCAAGTCAGTAACCACTCCCACGGGGGGCAGGGAAGCAGCTCAATGTTTTACACTGCCACTGATCAACAGAGAGACTTTCCTCTAGCCCAAGCAAAAATGGCCTCACAACAACTTACAAAACAGTTCAAGAACAGCAAGCCTGTAACTTGAACTTTTTTAAATCTTCAGAAAAGTGGGAAAAAAGCAAGATTTTTTTGTTGTTTTTGTTTTTTCAGAGATAGCAGAGGTTTACAAGTAATATCAAGTTATAACAGTGCAGTAAATGACCCCACACAAGAGTGCTAGGTCAAAGACAGAAAATATGCAAGTTTTGAGAAAAAAATGATTTTAAACTTAAGTGCAAACAGGAAAATCAGTAAGAAGCTTTTGGTTGTGCTCTAAATACAGCTACTAATGCAGAAATCAAGTTTAACAAGCCAGAAAATGCTCAAACTAGGCAGCTATGCAGAAAAGCTTATCAAATAAACAGAGGAAAAATACTTAAAATCTCAAAAGTGGCTAATTTCTTCTCTCAGCGTTTTCTGCTCTTGGTGGGTGCTTCCCCCCCC